>NW_009260023.1:1064449-1101227 GCF_000687185.1 Egretta garzetta | reverse complement strand
GGAGACTATCCTTGCCTAGTAATAGAAGGATTTTCAAAGATCTGGGAGGAAGACTGTCTGTCCATATTCTGGCTTCCCCTTAACTTACAGGCAAGATGGAGACAGGTGACAGCGTAGGTATAATACGTGTAACTGGTGCTCTTTTCTTTGTTAATCACAAGCAGAATGGTACTTTCACAGGTTGCCTACCCATTGTATTAGCCACCTTATTTACAGATTTTTTCCTGTAGCTGTATATCCTATATTGTTAACCTCTTCTTTAAAAAACCTTGACTAAGGACTCATTTTTGTATTTTCAAAAAATAAAAAGCATCCTAAACACTTTCATATAGACTAGAATTTAAAAATATGTTTCTAAATGCATAGGTACTACTCAAAGAAAGAGATGGAAAATGGTTTCAGTAGTGATAAACCTTTGTTTTTCACTTAATTCTTAGAACTAGCTAAATTATTTTTTCTGAAACTAATACAGTAAATGAAATTTACTACTACAACAGGTAGATGGCAGGTAAGAACGTTTCAGCATGAATTAATTCAAAACTGGAAAAATTATAAGCAGCTGAAAAGAGGCTCATTTGATTGAAAATATCAAGCATTGAAATTACAGATCAAGACCATATCCATGAAAGTAAAAGCTATCCATAATACAGGCTACACTGCTTTACAGAGGGTTTGCAACCTTTTAAAATTAACCCTTAAACACATTTTATATATTGTATTGATGAGTTAATACAGTTCATTTTTTAGATAAAGTTGCTATACTGCAACTTATTTTGTGTGTGTGCTTAGCTCAGATACACCTTCCTAAAGTGGGACCCAGAGATAATTGTACAGTTTCATTTTGTTAGGTCCTTTTATGTATGCCTGTATGAGCTCCAACAGTGAAAAACAAACTCAGGCTAGAATCAAAACAAAAGCAGCTTTTATGCCACTTAGATATGTCTGGAAGAAATTAATGATTATCCTCTGACTAGTGAGGATGTGTCAGTGATTTGAGAGAAACATACTTGTTTCTGGCATCTGAGTCAATAAAAAGGCTTCCTAGGTAAAAAACAGAAGCTCTTGGAAAGGGAAGGACTCCAGTTTTTAACTGTGCAGAGACTGCACTACCACATTACTGCAGTGCTGCATTACTGGCATTACCACAAGGAACTAGCATTAATAAAAACACACATGACCTTTGCAAACTTTGGCTCCAAATTTTCAAGCAGGACCACCAAAGCTGTGTCACTGTTTATAGTGGTAATGAGCTCCGATTCCTCCATGCAGTCAAAACCTATGTGCTTAAATGTACTGTAAATGTACTGTACATGGCCATAAACACCTCTTGTTAATTGGCAGAATCTAGCTCCTAGTTTCCATTGTTGTTACTGATCTCTGTCAGCAGTTTCTTGCAGAGTCACTGATGCTGGAAGGTCCTCTCCTGGCACACTGTCTTGAAGTTGACTCAAGGATGTGCAAAGCACCAATAATACACAGGCAGGCTGTTATTAGCCACAGAATAAAAATACACTACAGTCACGTTTGTGGAATTGGGAAGAACGAAAATTCAAGGTGTCTCACAGAAATGGCGAGTGACAAAAATGGCTGGAAGACTGGGGTACTTTGTTAGTGATGGAAGAAGAGAGACGGAAACAACAGGATACACCTCCCTGAAGAGGCAAACAACTGTTTTTTGCTGCTTTGTGCTGCTGACTCTGTTGTGGGGATCCCTGAAATCCAATCAATTGTTTGAGGTGGGAACTATGCATACTCAAATGTACTGCTCCATGCCCAAATTTGTCTTTATTTCTGTTGATGTTTATGGATAGAGCCCATAGAACATCCATAATTAGACAGACTTCATAGATCTTTAAAGGAGATGGTATAAATACTATTTTCTACACTGCATAATTTTTAAAGGAGCATCCCTGTGTTAGATAATGAACAAAAGAAAGATAATGAACAAAAGAAATCAGTCAGGCTAATTAAGGCACACAATAGAAATGGTAATCAACAAATGTGACAGCAGTGAAAAAGAATGGAAGTTATTTCCTGCAAAGTACTAGTGCATACTCCTGGGATCAGGGAGGTCTGCAGGAAAAGAATGGAAGGAAAAGATCACTGCATCTCCAAGCAGCCATCGCCAGCATTTCCAGTAACCAACATTAACTAGAAAAGCAGGAAAAAATGTAACCCTGAGAACACTTCAGGGCAATGCAGTGCTGGAGTAAATGGTAGAAGTTACTCACTGAGTCCCAAAATCTGTCCACAGCAGCTGTAAAAACTCTTCATTTTAAAGTATAATCTTAATAATGCATTTTATTACTTTTTAATCATTGCTCCATCATTGCAAAGCTTTATTTCTAAGAAAATGCTTTCTTCACTCCTTCTCTCCTGTCCAGTAAAGAGCTGGTGTGTGAGTGACCTGAACCAATGTCAATGCCAAGCAGCATTCTGCATCTATGCAAATCCTGAAAACTGAAATACTACATAATCAGCCAGTATCTTTGCTGCAGGGTATCTCTAGGGTAGAAGTAGTATTCCTCTACTCAGCTACCCTGGCTTATTTGGGAACTTGTAACACAAAGGACCAAAAAGAAGGAGCATATTTCAGTAGCCAGCACTAGCCAGGAAAGCTCATTGGCACATCAGAACAGTGGAGAGAATGCTTGAATCCCCAGGTAAACTTTAATAACTTCTATTTAACATGTTTAGTTCATTGTAGACACACAAGCCAAGGCCAAATGGAAGAATTTGTACACTCTAAATTGAGTGGAGTATGTCTACTCCCATGCAATGCATGTTACAGTGGCACGTACCTCCTTGCATTTTTGAAGAAGACAGATTCTTCTGCAGGTTTCTTTACCACTTCCAAAAATAAAAGAAGGAAACTATTGCTGCTGCAGTGCTCAGACTAAAGCAATATGGAAATCAAGAAAATCCATTAGACCAAGGACACCGTATCATAACGCACATAGGGATTGGTTTAACATTGCTGGGAGCTGTTCAGCATATCAAATTGCTTTTCATAAAGGAAAGTTGAAATAGTGGTTAGGCTACAGTCGTAGCCGGAAGGGCCTTTGAGGGGGGATAAGGCAGGAGTGTGATAAGTTTCTCAATGCTGCAGTGAACTCTACAAAAGAGAAGTCTGAAAAGCAGCAGTAAGAAATATTTATCATAAATGCGAAAGGAACCTGTGTTTGCTGGATTTTCTCCATGTCATTTCAAGAGGAACTAGTGTCCAACTTGGAAGGCCATGACGGCATCTGTTTTCACAGAAACAAGTACACACTTATGTACAGCTGAGGACTCCTACCTTACCCGAAGACACTGCAAACAAGCATTAGACTGGATCAAATATTTCTTTCTGCAAGAGGAGAAAACGGTCTGCAGACCTCAGATCCATTTTGTGGCTATTTCCTTTTGCACATTATATCTCTATATCATAAAAGTGAAAGCAGTATTTCTATAAGGAGATGCTCATTTTTATATCTTTCATGACCACAATGAATGCGAACCCACAGCAGACAATTGCTCTACAATGCTGGTGTTAGTGTAGGGGTTGAATAAATGGTCAAGCCCATTTAAGCTATGGCCTCCTCTTTTCTTTTCCTTCTATTGTCACAATAATTGTAAAAAGATGGATCTCTCAATTCAGAGTTGCATGGCTAGCTTTGTTGTCTAGTTCAAGTAAGTACCTGTTACATTGTTTGTAAGGTTTTCCCCAGTATCATAAATACATTCAGGTAGTAGCCAATGTGGTGGTGGTTTCCAAAACATTTTTTCTCTATTGGAATGTTAAAAAGGAGCTCTCTGAGAGTGATTAAAACAGTTATAAAATCATCATCTCTTGATCTGAGCATTATAACTAAATGCTAGAAAAATACATCCTACTATTAGAAAGATTCAAAGTGCTTCCTACCAGTTATATGTACAAAGTGCTTTCTTATTAGATATATGTACAAAAAATTCTGATATATAGAGAGCAGTTTGTCAATCTTATGATACCCTTTATCAAATGCTACCATATACATGTGATTCTTCCTCTCTGTCCCTTCTACTGATACTATAAACTGATATTTCTGCCTTATCCTTCTCCCCATTTTTTCCTTCTGTCTTCCTCCCCCTAGTATGAAAAACCTTTCCGCTTTCAACTCTGTATGTACGTTAGGTAGTTCATCATGGAATTCTGTATTCCATGTGCAAGAACAGACCATTTGAATTTGCAGATGCACTTTTCTCTGTCCGTAACAAATGAATCTGCTAGCCTGGGTTAATTAATTCCTGTGACAGCAATTATTTCATTTGTTTTGCGGATGCTTTTTTGGGAAGCAATTTTTCTGAAGCGGTACGGTTTCAACTTTTGACAAGTACCAAAACTTCCAGCCTGCTACTTGTTGCAATGACATTTGTTGACTGGCATTATGTCAGACTGATTTCTGTGTAAGAATAGTAAGTTACCAGCACGCTTCTCAAATAATTAATGGCACTTGGCTTCATGCCTCAGAACAGACTCAAGGTGTACACTGAAAGCCTACTAAACCTCTCCCTGACATGACTTATTACTTTATTACAAAACTGTAGAACAGCTTTCTAGAGAAGGCATACCTTGAAGGAATGTAATATTCTTACAGGCAGTTATTAACAATAAAAATCTGAAGAATAGTGCAGTCACTATTTGCAAGGATACCAATTCTTGTTACAGCCTTATTATAGGACTGTAGTTTTTAATGATTTAAGATCTCAATGCTCATTTTTTTGGTTCAAAACTTTCACAAGACCAATTGCTTTCATAACAGGTCAGCTAAAGGTATGCAGTTTTTTTTTTATTCTCTGTGTAATTGTCTTTTTCACACTATTATAATTAGCAAGGAATCATAGCAATGAGAATGCAGTTTAACCCACTTCAAGAAATACTTTATAACATCCAACTTTTAAAAGGAGAGGCTTAAAAATAATTTAAATGATGGTTACCAAGATTGCACATTCAAGTATGGACTTGTATGTGCTACTTATTGAAGCCCCTGCTTTATTTGCCTGTACAAGTCCAGAGTTTGTGCACACAAGCAAAATTGCTATAATCATGGGGAATATATAAATGCCCAGAAATAGATAGGTAATTGTATAGGTGTTCAATTTCTGATGTAAAAAAATGCTGAAACGTTCTTACAAAATCAGGCATTTGGTCTTTAAAACAGAATTTTTCTTGATGTGTTTTTAGAAAAACTCAAAAGCTTGATTTTCAAACACACCAAACATGATTAGTGACTCCCAAACTATTTTAGCTCTGATTTACTATATTCAGTAACACTGAAAATGAAGCTCTCATGCTTCTGTGCGAAACAAATATTATTTTCTTTTGTATTATCTCTGAGTGCTTCCAAGCTCACAGGAAAATAATATTCTTGGTTATTAAAAATTATTCAAACACATCTTTGAATCTTCTACATTACTGTACTAAATATTATATAATTTTATTCTGTTCTACCATTATTTTAAGACATGGAGTAACACAATGTGGTGCTTCTCAATAAAGTCACATTTTGTGTCAGCAACATACACAATATTCAAATACTGATCACCAATCTGGCTGTTAACGTATCACATAAAACAATTTTAATAAAGCTCACTAACTTGCAGTCCATATGTTATACTATGGAATTTCTCCATCCATTTAAATGTCCAGTTTACGTCCATATCTAGTACAAGCAGATGGTATTTTAGACTAAAAGAAATGTAGGTTGTGTTTTGTTTCCATTTTTTATTTACTACACAAGTGGTGTCTGCCTATAAAACACAGGCACTTTTAATGATAGATTCTGCTCTCAGAAACTTCACTGGCCGTACTGCCATTGATTTTAACACAAAAGGTCTTTATTTTTGTGTTATCAAATATTACCATCAATTTTTCAGAAAATTGTTTCTTAATTAGACCTGGTGATCAGGGTAAGAGCAGCTACATTCATCTATTGCTCACCTCAGTAACAATTAGTTTTCCTGTATCTTCGTTCCAGCCAATTTTGCTATAGAAGCAACACACGCACTTCTGTAATCAGTCCATTCAGGCTTTCCTTTCCTTTTCCCTATCCCCAGCACACATGTAGAACCACTTTGCAGCCCCAAATTATAATTACTGAGTTGTATTTGTATGTTTATACATACTCAGATACATTTACAACTATCCCCAGTGAATATACTGCATGTTGCTTTCTCTACAGCAGCTGACTATACAATAATGAAAAGCAATGTTTAAGCAAAGCCTTGGATTTATGTAGGGACTGCAACCTCGTCTTACCAATGGATGACAGGTAAGCAAACACTGCTAAACTGTTTTGTTAGAAACAGGCAATTTTTTTAAAAAAAAAGATGCTTTAAAGTTTTATATTTGCATAAACCCTAGACTAAAACTTACAAATTATTAGTAGCATTACATGCAATGACAGAGGGTAGTGTAGATAGTGTAGACAGATTAATAGTAACAGTAACAATGGCAGAAATAACAAAATACCAACTTTTGTTCAATAAGTCTTTGTCAGCTCAGTCACATATTTGAATGATCTGTACAGGGGGTGCATGCATTTCTGTTTTCTATTCCTGTGTTTATGTGTGTGTATATATATATATATCTATCAAATGAAATGGAGAGAAGTCAGCAGACAAATTGCCCAGTAGTCTTTACATCAACATTCTTGTAATTTTTTTATTTCATAAACAAACATTGCCAACTTCTCCAAACCCATCACCACTGCTGCATTTGGATTTGTATGAATTTAAATATGTAGCCAATGCCTTGGTAACCCAAGGGAAAGCTCTGAATACTGTCTCAAATATTCCTCTGTGATCCTTATAAGACATCAATAACTAAATCCTTTGGTGATGCAAACCCAACACCATTTTAATAGAACAGAAATTACAAAGGTGCCCTTTAGCAGAACAAAGTTTCTAATTTGTGTTTCACCAAAGTAGTTATGCGGGATATATCTTCAGTCCTTGTGTCTAGAGTATTTCACACAATTGATGACAAGTATCAGTTAGGTATTTCTACTGAATATACAAGATATTTCACAGGAGTCTCATAGAGATGAACCATGAATTTAACACGAATTCTCAAATAACGAGGTTGATGTGAAAAATGCTCCCTCCAATAAGACTTCTGGTATCAATAGAGAAATTCGAGCATAAAACCAAATATAAGTATTACCTTTAAAAACATATTCATTCTGCATAAAATCTGAATATTTCCCAGGTTTTCTGAAGTACCACCAGAGTAGCTTATTTCTAGTTTTCAACTGTACTGGATACACACTACAGTGTTAAGTGTCTTCCAAAGGAAATAAAAATCATTATCCCCATCCTCAAAAAATCCCAACCAAAACTGTAAGCTTAGAGAACTCAGTGAGACTTTGTTCAAGGTCTTCCAGCAACCTTGTACCAGAGACATGGTCACCCATCTATTTATGCGGACTACAAGTCCAAGGCCCTCACGAGTCACAGGCCAGGCAGGGCTGTATCTAGTTAAATGGAGAGCCAAACACCACACAGCAGTAACCAGCACCAACAGGTTACTTTTTTCTTCTTTTTCCAATTTGACACTTCCCCACAGCTGCAAATATACAATCAGAGAGATATTTGGCATAAAATTGACCTTTTAACTACATATTGTTTAGCTTAAAGGTTCTTTTTAAGTTACTGGCACCAGTCAAGTAGGATTGTGTAGCTATGGTACCCTGCCATTTTTAAATATGTAAATTAACATGACAGTTTTAATTCTGAAAACAAAAAGTTTAAATTTTGTAACATGCATATGTGCTGTTGGCAACATTTCAGGGCAGTCATACATTTCAAAAAAGCTGCCAACAAATTTAATGTATAGAATTTTAACTATTTAACAGATGATCAGACATACCTGGAATAATCCCTAAACCAAAAGAAAAATAAGTGCAAAATTAAGATTACTTAGTCTACTAACACTGGCAACTACTGATGCTGCATCACCATTTCTCATCAGATTGTAAATTTAATTCTCATGAAATTTAAATCCATTTTAGCTTTTAAATACTTATTAAGAAGCCTACAGGCCAGTTAGTTTTGGAGTTCATAAATATCTGCTACTCAAACTGGAGTGTAGGCACATGACAGGAAGCAAGAGAGTTATCACTCACCCACTGAACTGTGGACCCTGGCTGTGTCTTAGCCTTAGAGCAGTAAACATTACATTTATTTTGGAATTGAGGATGGGAGATTGCTTGTATGTGGTCAATTTTCACCTTTTTTCCCACTTATATCCACGTTTATCATTCTGTGAACAAAATGACTGGGAGACAAAGGTCAGGGTCTGCAATCCTGATAGTAAATGAGATAGAAGTGCTATCATTGTTTAGTATTTTGAACTGCAAAATTCAGTGATCTGTCTTTATCAAAAGAATTACAACAGACTGTATGATTTAGCATATTTTTTTGCTATTATACTGTTTTATTTAATAGACTCATTTTTTGATAGAAAACTGGAGAGGAACAAACAGTCAGCTCTGTTAACAAACTCGGCCACAATGCTGTTAACTTACACTTGCAATCTACATTTTCAATCAATATATAAAATCACAAATGTGCACGTCATATAATGTTTATTTTTAGAAAAATATATTTGTCACCCTTTTGGGCACAGCATTTAGAGAGTATTTGAGTTATAACTTAGTTATTTTAATTGCACTGTACGGTCAATGGTAACCATCACTGTGATCATCTACTCTGTATTCCTGCATAACAGATAAATTTTAGCTTTGCTTATCAATTTCCAGATCTATTTCAAATATCATGTATTTTAGAGTGACACCATGGATGACTTATTTTATTTGCTTCTTTACTGGTTTCATTCCAAGAATTTGAAATTTTTCTTGTCTACCATGATGATCTCACTGACTTCCCAAGCTGCTTTTCCAGCTTCTGCAATTATTCCAGAATCTGCTTTCCTCCTCTACCTATTCTTTTTTTTATGAGTATCAGGGCACAATACCCCATATATTTTATTTACTGAAATTCTTTAATGAATGCACAAAAAAAAACCCCAATTCATTGTATCTGGGAATTAAAAAAAAAGTTCTTCCATTGCTTTGTTTCAAAACATGGTCTTGTGCATTTTCTGCCTTTCTCTTCAATTTCATATAGCTGTATTCTATGTTAGTGTGTATTATTATCAGTGCTGTTTAACCTAGAATCACGGATAAATAGACTCTGAGTTTCCAGTTTAAAAAGGTCCCGTAAGACAGCATCTGTTCTCTGTATTTTTATACAAAAAAAAATGTATTTATATGATTACTCAGTGAAAGCATGTGTGCATTTTGATAGGAGTCAAAAAAGGATAAGTGTTTGGTTCCATGGGAAGTATAAAATAGACCAGACTTTGATCCCACTGCATCACAGGCTGAATCTGCATCTTCCAGTATCTGGAGCTCTGGTGACACTGGAGTTTGCATCGTGCTACACACGCTGCAAATAAGGATTGTTTCTGTTCCTCACAATTTGAAGTTTTCTGAAATGAAGTTCATTTGAAAACTTAGAGAAACTAAAAACCAAAATGGAGATCTTTCCATTTGATGATGTATAATGCCATTTATGTGATACAAGAGCTTTTTTTGTTATGAAATGTAAACATTGATTAAGATGAGAAGATTCTTTTACATTACCAAAGGATAGGAAAAAACAATCCACCTTTTCATATTAGATTTGTAATTCATAAAATGAGAAATTTTTTAGGGGTCAAAGGAAGCAGCAGCTTAGGTCAAAAATGGAAATGAATATGAGCAGTCTCATCACACTTACAAATTTGCATGTACACATTTCAAATCTATCACAGCTGACAGAGAGGAACTTGACTGGCAGTCCAATTAATAAAGGCACAAGACTGAAGTTATAGGTAATTTCATTTACAGGTTGTATTGGTCTGGGAAAACATATACATCTCTGATACTGTGCTTGATATCAGCTCATGCTACAAATAGATAATCTACAATAGTTCTAATAAACAGGAATTAATTACGAACTCTCTCTGTCTTTCTTCCATCATATATCATAAATACTGCACTTGCAGAATGGATCCTAATCAGTTTCCTTCATATAGCAGAACTAAGCTTTCAAGGCATACAAACATCATGCGAAGAAGCCTGTCAGACTCCCAGTCACTTTTGATAATTTTTGGAAGAAAACAATGAGCTCAGACTCTCTTTGAAAACAGACAGCAGAAGGACTTAACACAGCAATCAAGAAGCATAAGAACAGAAAAAAAGTCAACAGAAAGGGGATGTCTGTGAGTTACTAAGTTTTAATATTGCTGAAATATAAAACTGGAAACAACCTCTGTTCAGTGGTACATAAAGTGTTAGGCTTCATAATGCTTCTACTATCTCCTTTATGATCCCAATTAAGTCTTTAAAATGTCATCCATAATATTAGAGCTGCTTCTTTATAGACTCCTTGCTAATGCAAAACTGAAGTACACGCTATCTTAACAATGTTTGTGGAATAATGAGGTTTGAATCAACTACAAGACTCTTAATCTTAATTGGCAAGAGGTGTGAGAAGATGAAAAATCTCCTTTCCCTGTAATCTAATCAAACCCAGCAGTATCAGCTTCCAGATCGCAATGTCAGCCTTTCCACTGAAGGGCTGAGCAGGAGGTTAGGAAAAAATTAATTGTAAACGTGAATGTAAACAGCAAAAGTTCATACTGGTCATGCTAGGTAAGCCACCTCAGCAACATTTGTGCTCCCTCTTCTCCACTCTCACTTGTCTTGCTGGCACTGCTTTCAGCGCCCCTCCCCAACAGGCTGAAGCAGGAGCTGTATTTTGAAAAGTTTCCCAATGGGTTGGTTGAAAACTCAAATCACATATTTCCACGAGAGGCCCACAAGAACTCAGAAATCAGAACCACTTCCAACTCATTTGAGGAGGAACTTTAAACTCCAATTCTGAATTCAGAAAGAAAAGATTTCTCCAAGAGCTTTTAGAAGAGCCCCTATTAGCTATCACTGTTGCAGCAAGGCAGAGGAAAGGCCTCCTGTGGTGTTTGGGAAAAACTGGAGTTTCAGCCTGTGCCGATGCTGCATTATGGCTGCAACCACTATCCTTGATGCTGATGCTCATCAGGTGCATTGACACATCTGGACACTGAGGAAAGACAGACATATTGGCCCTGAGTCCTGACGAGTTGCAATCATAACTCACCTCTAGCAAGCAAGAGGAGACCTTGTCTGAATTTCTAAGAGCTCGCTTTGACATCAGGATAGTGCTGCAGCCAGGAAGATGAGAGCACTGCTCAGGACAATGTGACTTAGCCAGCTGATATGCCTGAGAGAGGTGAACGATGTAAAGAGTGCCTTTTCCGCCCTCTTCAATAACTGTCAAGGAGCCTGTGAGGCAGGCTGGGGAGAAACTGCGCCACTGCTGCAGCAAATTTGAGGAACCATCAAGATTCCTCAATTATCCATTCTCATAGCCAGTAGCAAAGTGCTAGAATTCAAAAAGTAACTTGACCTTTCAAAAACAGCTAAAAAGGATGAACTCTCTTCACACCATAAACAACAGCAATCCCTTTATGGCTCCTTGAGCCTATGTATGCAAGGTTGCCCACATTTCTAAAACCACCCCTAAACCATAAAAAGATGAAGAGATTCTTTCTTGATGTTATCCCCTGCATAAATAAGGGAAGACTCTGAAACCCTCAAGACAATCCCCAAAGCAGAGATTTCTGTTTGCCTACAAAAATATTTCAATGACCACTAACAGTATGATCTCTCATCTTTTGTATAAAACATACAGAAGCAAAGGTGAGGTGTTTGACACACGGTGAAGTGAGAAAACAGCTGGAATTACTGCAATTTATGCACAGCCAGCCAGCCAAGCTGTTGCAACGGGTGGTTATGCATTTTAGCACAGCCTGCAGTTGGCACATTGTTTAAATAAAAAATATGTTGCCCACACATCCAAAGCAATGATGGAGAGCTAATGATCGGTTTCACAGGAGTGGGCTCTTGCTTCCTATTACTTGGACTCACTTTTTGATAAGTTAGGGCTGGGTTTTGTTTTATTATGTATTATATTTTATGAAATACATCCTTTATTACTTAATTCCAAACAACTTACTGCTGAAGCGAGTGATTTTAGGTAAACTGCAGAACTGCCACTCCACTGGGCAGGCCTTTTACGCATTAACCAGCAATGTGGAATGAAACTGATATTGCTAGCAGATAATAGCATCCTCCTAGTGGCAGGGGGAATCTAGCATGTATACCATCAGGTTCAATGTTAGGAGTGCAGTGGCCAGGATTTCATATGCTATAACAAATTGAACATTATTTCAGATGCAATATGCCATGGCTTCTATCTTACTTTTATTCATCTCAGTCTGCTAAAATAATTCAAAGAACATGGAGTTACTTTTTTTTCTCTACTTCTTTGCACTGAGTTCAAGCAAAGCACACAGAAATAGAACTGACCTGAACAAATGACTGATGGTTTCTCTTGGGCTTCAAGTGCAAAAAGGTGCTACAGGAAAAATGCAGCCTTTTACTGACTGTGGACCCTACCCAGGACAGAGTGGACAGCATAGAAAGAAACAGAATTTGTTAGTACTTTTAACTGGCAACTGCCAGCATTTTCTTTGTATGAGACAATTCCTGGGAACACTTGTATGTACATTAATATGCCTGGCTGTTGAATTGCAGAGGAGGCCTGTTCAGATGCTGATGCAATATATATCAAATAATAAATATAAATAACAATAAATACATTATAACATATAAACTATAAACCTTAGCTAACTCTAAACCTTAGTTTGCAACCCTTTTAAAACCTACTAACATAGACTAGAAACTCTTTTCACTAATCTAGTAAATTACTGTGAATTTATTGTGAACCTGCAGAAGATGCATCCTGTGGTTAAGGCATTCATGGTCAAGGAAGAGGGTCCAGTCAATAGTTTCCTGTGCCAAAAGACAGTGGAAACAGTAGAAAGAGGAAGAGAAATGATTTGGGGTTGTCAGTACAGGCAGAGACCTGGACACTTCATGTAAGTACTAGTACAGAATATAAACTGTGCTCTGCTAAGAAAACAGCCAAGCTAAATTTACCATGGTAAATCAGCAACTAGCCTAATTTATTTTATTTTTCTTCACTGTGTGCCAGATACTGGTGTTTTTATTTTATTTTTATTTATTATTATATAACCTACCGGGTTTATTTGTATTTATTTTTTAAGGACAACAGCCCACTTTTGTCCATCTCAATTTGACAATTAGATAGCCAGTGGTATCAGAAAACTCCCTATGATTGAATTTGGTGCATGAGCATTGATGGATTGGTGAGCGCTCTCATGTTGTAAGAAAGTTTCTTCTGAGACCTGCTCACAAATGAAGCAGAACTAACCAATCCCTCTTGGACAATCTGACCACCTGGGAAGCAATAAGCCAGTCAGTGTCTTCTGTTGACCTCCAGGATATGAGAAAATTCATAGAACCATAGAATCATTTGATTGGAAAAGACCTCCTATGCTCCAGACCCCTCACCAGCTTTGTTGCCCTTCTCTGGACACGCTCCAGCGCCTCAATGTCCTTCTTGTAGTGAGGGGCCCAACACTGAACACAGGATCTGAGGTGCAGCCTCTCCAATACTCAGTACAGGGGAAGGATGACTTCCCTGCTCCTGCTGGTCACACTATTCCTAATACAAGACAGGATGCTGTTGGCCTTCTTGGCCACCTGGGCACACTGCTGGCTCATATTCAGTTGGCTGTTGACTAGCACCCTCAGATCCCTCCCTGCCAAGCAGCTTTCCAGCCACTCTTCCACAAACCTGTAGCATTACATGGGGTTATTGTGACCCAAGTGCAGGACCCAGCACTTGGCCTTGTTCAACCTCGTAAAATTGCCCTCAGCCCATTGATCCAGCCTGTCCAGGTCCTGATGTAGAGCCTTCCTGCCCTCAAGCAGATCAACACTCCCACCCAGTTTAGCATCACCTGCAAACTTGCTGAGGGTACACTCAATCCCCTCGTCCAGGTTATTGCTAAAGACATTAAACAGAACTGGCCCCAACACTGAGCCCTGGGGAACACCACTTGTGACCGGCCTCCAACTGGATTGAACTCCATTCACCACCACCCTTCGGGCCTGGCCATCCAGCCAGTTTTTTACCCAGCAAAGAGTACGCCTGTCCAGGACATGGGCAGCCAAGTCCTCAAGCAGAATGCTGTGGGAGACAGCATCAAAGGCTTTACTAAAGTCCAGGTACACTACATCCACAGCCTTTCCCTTATCCACTAAGCAGGTCACCTTGTCATAGAAGGAGATCAGGTTAGTCAAGCAAGATCTGCCTTTCATAAGCCCATGTTGACTGGGCCTGATCTTCTGGTTGTCCTGGACATGCTATGTGATGGCACTCAAGACTATCTGCTCCACAACCTTCCCTGGCACTGCGGTCAGACTGACAGGCCTACAGTTCCCCTGATCCTCCCTCTGGCTCTTCTTGTAAATGGACGTCATATTTGCCAGCCTCCAGTCAAGTGGAACTTCCCTAGTCATCCAGGACTGCTGATAGATGATGAAAAGGGGCTTGGTGAGCACCTCTGCCTCAGTACTCTTGGGTGGACAGCACCTGGCCCCATGGACTTGTGCATGTCTGATTGGTCAAGCAGGTCACTAACCTGTCACTAACCCTCCTGGATCATGGGAGCTTTGTTCTGCTCCCCATCCCTGTCTTCTGGCTCCAGGGGGCTGGGTACCCAGAGAACAGCTGACCCTACTACTAAAGACTGAGGCAAAGAAGGCAGCCTTATCCTCATCCTTTGTCACTATGGTTCCCCCTGCATCCAGCAAAGGATGGAGATTCTCCTTGGCCCTCCTTTTGCTGTTAACATACTTACAGAAACGTTTTTTATTATCTTTCACAGAATTGGCCAATTTAAGATCCAGTTGGGCTTTAGCCTTTCTAATTTTCTCTCTGCGTGACCTCCCTCAGTCCCCTCCTGAGATGTCTGGCCCTTCTTGAAAAGCTCACAGACTTTCCTCTTTTTTCCTCCAAATCCAGCCAAAGCTCTCTGTTCTTTCCCATCGGCTCATCTTTAGGCACATGGGGATGACCTGCTTTTGTGCCTCCAGGATTCCCTTCTTGAAGAGCATCCAGCCTTCTTGGGCTCCCTTGCCCTTCAGGACTGCCCCCCAAGGGACTATGTTAACCAGCCTTCTGAACAGTCCAAAGTCTGCCCTCTGGAAGTCCAAGGTGGCAGTTCTGCTGACCCCTCTTCTTACTTCTCCAAGAATCAAAAATCCTATCATTTCATGATCACTGTGCCCCGGGCATCCTCCAGCCATCACATCACCCACAAGGCCTTCTCTGTTTACAAACACCAGGTCCAGCAGGGCGCCTTCCCTAGATAGTTCTCTCACCAGCTGTCAGGAATTCATCTTCCACACACTCTTGGAACCTCCTAGACTGTTTCCTCTCTGCTGTATTGTATTTCCAGCAGACATCTGGTAAGTTGAAGTCCCCCACAAGAACAAGGGCTAGCAATCGTGAGACTTCTCCCAGTTGCTTGTAGAATATTTCATCTGTCTCTTCTTCCTGGTTTGATGGACTATAACAGACTCCCACCATGATATCTGCCTTGTTGGCATCTCCCCTGATTTTTACCCATGAACACTCAACTCTATCATCACTATCACTGAGCTCAAAGCAATCAAAAGACTGTCTAGCACACAGGGCTACCCCCACCACCTCTCCTTCCTTGCCTATTCCTCCTGAAGAGTTTATAGCCATCCATGGCAGCAGTCCACTTCTGTGAGTTGTCCCACCATGTTTCTGTGATGGCAACTATTTCACAGTTTTCCTGTTGCACGATGGCTTCTAATTCCTTCTGTTTGTTGCCCATGCTGTGAGCATTGGTATAGATGCTGTTGTGGTTTAACCCGGCAGACAACTAAGCACCATAGCTGCTTTCTCACTCCCCCTCTCCCTCAGTGGGATGGGGGATAGAATCAGAAAAAAAAGTAACCCCTGTGGGTTGAGATAAAGACAGTTTAATAAAACAGCAGAGGAAAATACTACTAATAATAATAATAATAGAATAACATACAGAATTTACAAAACAACTGATGCACAATGCAATTGCTCACCACCTGCTGACTGACGCTCAGATGGTCCCCAGCAGCGATCGCTCTCCCCCCTGGCCAACTGCCCTCGAGCATGATGTCCTAATGTCTGGCATAGCCCTTTGGTCAGTTTGGGTCAGCTGTCCTGGCTGCACCCCCTCCCAGCTTCTTGTACACCCGGCAGAGCAGGGGAAGCTGAAAAATTCCTTGACTAGTCTAAGCACTACTTAAAAACAACTAAACCATCAGGGTGTTATCAACATTCTTCTCATTCTAAATCCAAAACACAGTGCTGTGCCAGCTACTAGGAAGAAAATTAACTCTATCCCAGCCGAAACAACGCACTCCAGTTGGGCTATTGATCCCACCACTCTTCTGAGGGGAGAAGTAAAAGTAGCATAGAAAGCACATCTATGCGGCAAGTATCTGTAATGCAGATACAGGCAGCACTGAAGCACAGAAGTTCTTGTTAGTGTCCCAAAATACTCTGCTGTGACAGGAAGAGCACAGACATCCCTGTTCTATCAGTCAATGTCTCACAGCAACTAATTTTCCACCAGTGATCAGGAAGCTCAGAGCACTCTCTCATCAACATCCAGGGAACTGAACTAGATCCTGGTGTGGAACACTTGCCCTTCTGGTAACATAGTTTGTGTTTTAGATTTTGTTTGGCAAGCTTTGCGTTTTGCTTGGGTTTAACATGGCATTACAGCTGATAGGTGTTTCACTTTGTTACTGCCAGGTCCAGAGACACCACAACCTGGAAAAGGAAAACAAGTGCCTGCAACAACTGATTGACAGGCCTAAAACACCTGGGAGAAGACCATTGTGCAAGAAATAATGGCTTAGAGAAAAACAAATTAGAAGCCGATTTCTATTCCAGGAGACATTTTATTGCCTGCCACTCTCCATCCCACTTAAATATTGTGATGGATTGGGGTGAGTGAAGAGAATTGCTAGGTGCTAGTAATGACAATTTGAACGACAAGGTGGAGGAAACACACCATGCTCTGCCTCTTCCCAGAACATGGTTAGCTTATTGGGGATGGCATCAAGGAAGGGAATATGACCCACTACTCACTGGAGACACCTTGGGATGTGTTGTTCATATGCACATTCACACTGTGGGCATCCCTAACTCCTAATTCTGGTCAATTTTAAGGTCTGTATTCTAAGGTCAAACTACTAAGAGGGAATTGAAGACTGAAAGCAGACAAAATGGAGTTCTACATGCTTCCCACAGAGCTGGAAGCCAGCCGGCAGTTACTTGGCAAAGCATGGGAAGAGATCTAGCCCACTTTGTCTACAAAAATCTCGGTGAAAGGGGAATATGTTCTGAAAATGTTAATAGACTAAAACATATTTGAACTCTTTCTATGAAAAAAACTGTAATCACAATGTAACTATGTGCAAGCCTCACTTCTGAAACAGTGGTGTTGCAATTACTGTCATCATCATGAACTTGCACATACAGGCATTTGGCTTTCTGAAGATGGGTGTCAATCCTGCATTCCCAATAGCATTAGGAAATAATAAGGGTAAGATCTCTTTCATTTGATACAAAAAAAAAAAAACCACCAGATTTCTTGATAACACCTAGAACCAGAAGAGCAGAGGTTCTTCTGCCAAAGGAAAATTGGTAGCTGAGAAGAAATGGGAAGACTGGGCTAGGTAGGTAGCATAGATGTAAATTGAGTCATGGCTTTTTAGTATCAGTGGCCAGGATCCAGCCTGGCCTCAGGTAGTATGTTACCATGGCAACTTGTCCAAAAAAATGAAGGGGTAGACAGAAACAGAAAACAGAACAGGATCTTTGTTTTTCTGCACATTGTCATGAAGGGAGATGGTTAGAAGTGGGTCTAAATTCCTAAAGCAATGGAGCTCTTAGTCATGTTTCTGCCACCTCTGAGATCTATCACAAAAGGCCCAGGACTGTCATGGAAAGGTAGTCTTTTTTTTTGCCTGGGACACCTGGAAGATTTCCAGGGGTTGCAGGATGCTTTCATACTCTTTATAAAAAGTGCACATACACTCCATCAACCTGACTTGCTCAACAGTAAGTCTCTGACATCTGCTGGCTTGTCACTAGGTGGAAAAGAGGTTTTCTGTGCCCATGCTGCTCAATCTGAGCTATGAGATGTATCCTCAAGCAAAAGTGGTCTGAAGTGAGGTTCAAAATGTCAGCCTTGAAATCAAAATGAAGCCCTCTTAATGCCTCTTGATTTTTTAAAAGAAGAGGATTTGAGAAGATAGATGGGCCTGTCAGGTCAAACTGTGGTAACTGCTGTTATACTGCAGTAGGAAAAATAAAAGGCATGTTGTCTTACCCTCCCATCTCACAGGTCCCAACTCTGGCACAGACCAAGCATTGAGCTTGTTTAACTTGCCACTGACAAAATTAGAGAGGATGGGGAGTAACAGGAAAAGAAATTCAAGTCTGGACAGGGAGAAATCCACTAGCCTTTGGCATTTCAGCCCTTCAGGAACTAGCTTTGTGCTAGGCAACAGCCTGTTATGGTTCCAGGGTTAGCCCAACACTTGTGATTTATTCTCTACAGTTACTTGAGCTGGGTCAAGCTACCAGTTTGTATTATAATGCTCACCAAAATACAGAAGCCTTTTTGAGGGGATTCTGATATTTGATTTGAAATCAAGGAAATACTCAAAATACCTGGACAGTGAAGAAACAGATGGCTGGACTATTTTGGCTATGGAGAGAAGAGACAAGCAGAGATCAGATAATTTCCCAAGAATGAGACAGGCTATTCAAAAGGAGCCAAAAAACCCTCCTTCTTTGCTACCACATGATTGGAATATTTGGGGAAAACAATATAAGCACAGGGTGAAAAATTCTGAGATCTCTTCACTCTGAGGACAGGTATAACTCTAGAAAAAAGCCTGTGATTACATGGACAGTAAGGTAAATAACAGAAGGACTGTTCCCCGAGTTCCCCCTTGGAGGGACCAGATAGCCAGCACTGACATAACTACTTCCTTCCTAATCTTTTTGTGATCTTTTTCTTTGTTGAAGGTTTTTTGAGCAATAAGAAATAATTTCTCAGAAGAATCAGAGGAGACTAGTTGAGGGATGATACCTTGGGAACAGCCATATGGATAGAGAATGACTTTATTCTCTGTCCAGGGGTTTTTGATGACCTGAACTAGATAGCAGAGCGCTCCATCTGAAAAAGAAATGTCTGGGTCATACCACGGCAGAAGTGATGCCTTCCTCATATAAATGTCTATGATCTCAGAGATAGACAGCCTCAGGACATAGTAAAAGTAGGGATAAGAGATCAAAGGAAAAGTTGATTTTAGAAAGCACCCAGAAATAAGAAAGGAACACTCCTGACAGGAAAATCTCAAATCTAAGGAGGCTCAACAGTACAGGCAGAAATACTTTGAGTCTTGTATGGACTCAGATTGTACAGATACGACCCATTAAAAGCAAGGTCACTACATGCTTTTTCTCTCCTCTCTGGTGTTTTGGAACCAACAGATTTGCTTTTGGGAGAAATGAGGAGAGGCTGGAATGGAAACTGGCCACCGTGTGAAGATCTTGGTTTTGTTGGGGAAGACATCCTGGAGAGAAAGATTCTTCCTAAATCTTAGAGTAGAGAGGGTGTGAGATATCTTCTGTGTCACTTTCCCCTTTTGAGAAGGAAAAAAACATGCAACATATGTCCAACTGGTGTGCCAGAATTTGAAACAGTTGAAGCAAAATTAGGTAAATAAGGAAGAAAGGTTAACAAACTTTAATCTCATTGAATAAATGTCAGATGTGCTCAGTGAGTACACAGGACTCCAACTCAATCAGGAGATGAAAGGATGGGAGATACCCTTGTCCCTCTCATACTGTTCGGGTACAGCATGTGGAAGGCTGCAGAGGGTGAAGGATGCCACTTAAGGACGGATGCCGGACTGCTAAGAAGGCCTCCTCTACTAATAAAGACAGACTTTATTTGCCCTATCATATGTAATAAAGCCAACCACAACTCACTCTATCTCCTCTAAGACTAGTGGTGGTGTTTGTTTTCTTTTTATCTGCCTCTTATGGGACACCCTATTCTTTAATTAAAAACATTTATTAAACATGCTTATTAAAACATTCACTTCCCATACGTACTTATTTTTAATTAGCTCCTTAACTAACCAGTTACCATATCGCATTGTTTTTGTCATTGAAATAAATCCTATTTAATATTCAAATCTGTTCTTCAAAATGAGTGGACTGTACATATAATTTAAGTATCAATTTAAGTATCAATTGCATGTTCTAACATCACGCACATTGTGGAACTTAAGTTTAATGTCAAGTATCTTTTGAATTGGACAAAAACGGCTCTTCCAAAAAATTCTATCATATTTTAGAATAATGCACAAAATGTACTGCCCATAAACCCGCTACATTTAAAATACACATACATGAAAAAAATCTAACTTGTAGCTTTCCAAGCATTTTTAAGTTCTCTGCTTTCATTCTCTCACTTAGACATACTGATGTTTTTACAGATTCCCCTGGCTGAATGATACCAAAATCATTTATCTCCAGGTTTTAGTAAAAGTCAAGCAGTTCAGGTGAGCATCTCATGGTGCCCAATATAAGTAAGTCAATCCAGCCTAATGCGTCTAAGAAAAACAACAAGGAAACAAACATTCTGTAGAAAATGATTGCTGTTAGTGGCAAAACCTGACACTGAATCAAAGTGTGAGAAATCACAGAAAAATAAGCTTGAGTTTATAACTAAGGGTTTTGACAAGATCATTGGATAAGTGCACAATTACAATCTTGAGCAAGGAACTTTCATGGACAGTTCTGATGATACTTTCTCTGCAATAATATCTGCATTTCTGAGAACCCCTTTCCCAGAAAGAGCTTAAGCAGTTAAAATTACTTAAAAGAAAAGCAATAAGGAGAATGTATTGTGCTGCAGAAAACTAATGAAGATTAAAATAGCTAAACATGAGGAGCTTGGCTAAGCAGCAAACTCCAGAAAAAAAGTGTACAAATATGTAGAGCATATAAGCACACAGAAGAGGTAATCAGTGAAGATAAGGTGGGTGGTAGGCAAGTGGAGTAACAATACAAAGTTAAAAAAAAAAAAGAAAAAGGAAAACAAAGGAAAAAGTGTAGTCCAGATGATAAGAAAAAAATTTTAGCAATATCTATTCAGCTGTGAAATATTCTCCCAGAGGATAAATAAGTTCTATAACCTATGACATTTGAAATTCACTGTAAACAATTTGCTAACATAAAAAAAAGATGTAGACAACTTTTGGACCTAGACAAAGTGGACCTAGACCCGACTCCACTCCTCTATCTTAGATGTTCAAAATTCAATGAACTTTTATATTATCCATTTCTCCAAAGACCGGCCTCATCAAATAGTGGAATTTCTAATGTTTCATGCCCAGCTACATTGGTTCTACATATGGTACTTTGCGTGTTCACCATTCAACATTAATAGCAGAATTTTTATTATGTAATATTGATAAGGAGATTTAATTTATATAAAAGATCTGAAAATGTATTATCCAAGTTGCAGGTGTGCTGTGAGGTGAGAGAGCAATTATCAAGATCATTATTATAGTACAGTAGTGTCTAATGGTGTGTGATAAGGATTGTAAAATGCCTACTATGAACTTCGCCATCTTTCATTTGGCATTCAGCAACAAAATGAAAATGCTTGTATTGTATGCATACACTGAACGATAGAGAAAATAGAAAGTGGTATCAAATACTTAGAGATGTAGAGCAGAAAACCAACAACACATAAACAGAAAAAAAATTAAATACTTTTTCATTTTTATAAACAGCAGTGCCAGCTTTGGAAAAAAAGACCCATAAGTAGGTACTGAGATGGTGTCTTGAGTAAAGCAATTTCTGTTTCCTACGGTCTCTTAAAAAAAGGTGGTACTATGTGTGTGTGTGTGTCCACGTCCATGCACACACATGCACAAGGGACCACCAATTCTATATAAAATTTTTAAACAAAATGCTTTTCTTTTACCACAATTGACTTTTTGAACAAAAGATGTCTGGCTGAATCAATTTAAACAGCAACATGGAATTTGGCAGCAATCCACTTCTGCTGAGATTAAACCAGCTGCTACCGAATCCATTGATCCTTTTAGCTATTGATTTGTTAATTTAATAAAACCCAAAGTTTTAGAATGTGAACAAATTCACAATGCTGAGGAGACAGTATTTTGATAAGCCCAGCTGCCAGACTAAGCTGGTAACACTGTCAAATGAGAAAATCATACATGATTTAAAATATTAAAGATTTTCAATGTGTCAGGTTGCTTAAAATAGGATTCCAAATAGAGATGTGACCTGTTAGGAAAAAGCTCTCATAATGAAAAAGGATAATCTTAAAACACCAGATCTGCTCCCCTTGTCTTCTATCTACTACTATTAGTGATTAAAGCAACTTTGCCATGTTTCATGTCCTATTTCCTTTAAAGAGCCAAATTATATTTAGGAGAAAGTAATAAATCCTATTCTTATTACAAAGAAAATTAGCAGAAGGTCTAACTAAGGATCAGGTCCTCCCTGAGATAGCTCCATGTCACAAAAGTCCTCACTGTGTAGGTCCCGGCTTTTGTTCTCAATCAAAAGAGTGTATTTCCAAACAGGTAGAGACTTCACAGTCTAAACTAGGAGATACCCAGTCTGCATCACTGGCACTCGGATTCTGCTGTCTTGTGCCCTACTTGAGGCATTATACCCGTTAGGATGTATTAATTTTTCTCATGAATTCAATTCACATAAAAGAACACTTGTGACTCAGAGGGCCATAGCTATTGCTGTGTAATAAGACTGCCAAACTGATAGACTGACCTCTCCTGCTGGTGGTGTTTAGAGCAGACCAGCGATTTACCACCAAAATAGTTTTTCCCTGGAAAATGCCGGTTGCAGAAAATTGATTGGGAAAAAAAGAAGTTGCGACAAATCTGTGACAACCTGCCTGTTTTCCTACCAGCTGTCCTGAAGAACTGCTGGGGAACCCAGGCTGTGAACAACTTGAGCTCCAACAGCCTGACTGAAAACAGAGGTACCTTATAATAACTTCTAGCAGCTCAGAGGTGAATTTGCTGTGTGGACTGCATCAGAGGAAGGAATTAAAAGACTTTCAGTGTGTCTGTCTCCATCAAATGGATGGAGGTTCTGCATTCCCAGCATAAAACTGAAATAAGCAAAGTATATAGGAAAAAGTAAATATTGCTGTTAAGGATAGTAGTCTCCCATTCAGAACATTTTCCTCAACAAGAATTAGCTACCAGATTAGTGATCGCTCGCTTTAGCCTGCCATACCACTCATAGATGAGCCTGTAAGCTGCATCAACACTGAAGAATGAGAGTACAGCGGCACTAGTTAAACCCGACAAATCAGAATGAGAAATGGAGGAAAATCTGGCAACACATCATTACTCCAGCTTCATCATGGGCTTCCTGAGGAAAAGGAGGACAGAAGGCTTGACAGTGCCAGGCTTTGGCTGCTCCAACTATTCTCCCCAAACCTGTGGTTGCAATAGCTGAAAGGCACATTCCAAACACACACCGATCTAGCTGTATAAGCAGAGAATTTTATACATACAGGTATATATATCTATAAACACCTGTTTCTGTGTTTTTAAATTACTGATGAAGTGTCCCAATATACTAGATTAGAAATATAAGTTTCTGTTCAAATGGGTTTCATGAATTCATTGCAGTCTTTACTGAAGTTTTTTTTCCACTGGAACAAAGATGCATGGAGATGCACAAAGAGTTGCAGGGGGATATTGGCAAGAATATGCATTTTCTCATCGAAAAATTAAACTAAAAAGAGTGAAAATTCAAACGTAGGGGGAACAAACCCTTGTCAACTTCCACCCACAAAAAGTTGTTTGCTTTACTCATGGTCTATTACTTTGGGACTTGGCTTATTCTTTTTAATCTAACATTTATACTCCATATAATATATAATATTGATGCAGTATTGATATACAAGATGTATAAGATAGATACAAGATTAGTAGCTTCTCATTCTACAACATGCTAATAGTGCCAGAAATCAAAGAGCAGTTTCCTGGGTGGCCAAGCAAACAGTTTGAAATAAAACATTCGCATGCCAAGCTAGCAGCTGAGAACATTATTTAATAAAAAGGCAGAGCAATAAAGAATTAATACATCACTATTGAGATAAGCACCTTGATAAGTTTGAAGGAAAGTGTAGACTTTGAACTTTTCACATTTGCCATTTCATACAGGTTTACTCTATTACTGAAAACACGAACATGGGTAAAGAGCACACTAGACGAGTCAAATTCAAGGAAAACATAATATGTTGGTAGAGGCACATGACGTGAAATAATGGAAAACGACAAAGCCCAGGAAATCTAGGTAAGTATTAATGTGGGTCTTGAGAAAATCCATATAGTTACAAATTTTCAGTGGCCATGAAATTTCAGTCTGAACAAAAGTAACCTAAGGTCAAAGCTCTGAATGGTATGCAGCCCGTGCAATAAAAATGTAAATATCCTTCATTCTATGAAACTAGAAATGTGTTTAGTTACAGTATGCAACTAGTCATCAGCACAGCAAGGAAGAGAGTGTGATGAGTCTATTCTTCATGGACAGCCAGTTCAAATATTGATAGAACTATAGAAAGTGCAGCTCTTGCTGTTATGGTATTTCTTCTATATGTGCACACACGACATACACATACAAATAAATCTGTATGGATCAAGTAAAATAAGGAGAAATAAAACTAACAGTAGATAGCTTATTCAGAGGCATCAGTAGCAATCAGAGGGTTGAAAAAATACCTGAAATGATTTTGAACTAATTAAAAAAATATTTAAAAGCTATCTGCTATTTTTCTATCTCCATTTATTTGTTATTTTGTATTGGAACAGCTACAGGTTGGAAACATGACATAATCAAACCAGCTTTCAACTGGGCTTAAAGTTAATTTCCCTTCCTAGTCCTGATTCAATTTATAAATATATTGTCCTTTTGTGTGGAACTCTACCTTAATGTGAAGATGGTTAAAACTGATAGTCATGCCAAATTCTAAGAATTTCCATGACATAAGGGTTTACATTTCAAGCCCTGCAGTACAGGGACTATTCTTTCTGGGCGTTTTTAAGGGAGCTTGAATGGCATAAACTTGATGTGAGATTGGGCCTTTTGCACATCTGCCATAGCAACTCAGAATTATATTAGCACTCAAATATCGAACAACCGTGAAATATCCAGTAAATTCCACTGATATGATTTTATGAGACAGAAGTTGTGTTTTATTTATTTGCCTTCAAACATGATGCATCCCAGAGCCATCAACAAGAAAGTAAACACTGTAATTGTGAAATGATATAGTAGATCCTATACATTTAATACAAACTTCTATGCCACTTTGACCATTAAACTTTGATTAGGATAGGTTATTGATATGAGAACATACCAATAATTCCCACATTCTTTCAAAAAAGCCTTTGATCACTCTGCTGCCTTTCGTGTTTGAATGAGATACATTATTTTACTTTCTAAAGAATGATGACTCAAATAATGCTGTATCTTTTAACATTTCACCCCAATGTGAAAACTGAGTCCTGGTATCATCCTAGAGGATTGGGATAGGAAGATTCCTGTAGCTGTTCTGTTCTTCAGCATCAGGAAAAAAAGTCTAGAAACTAATCCTGAAGCATAATGAATTAAAACTTCAGATGTTTAAATTTAATACACAGTTTGCAGTAGAAGTGGCCAACAAATTTTCTTCCAATAGAAATTAGTAACTTCAATATTTATATATTTCGGAATCAATTTGGCTAGTTCTGTTGTATTAGTTGATGCAATTAGAATAATAGGTTTTAAACGGGTTTATATTTCAAGTATGATTGTGCTAAATTGAATTATTCCCTACTTATCGTGAAAATATGGGATGAACATTCCTCATTTTCAACCCACACTTTTAAATTGATTTCCATCCACTTCAGCATGAGTAAATTTTTAAAATAAAGTAGGCAGATACTTCACACTCTCAAGTGCTGTCACAAGTAGCAATTCTGATCTAGAATGTGAAAATAACTGAACTTAATCCAACCTCTCTATTCAAATATGCAAATGACCACACACCTAAGGGAGTCCACACGTTGTCATCTGTTCTCTAGCCCAGAATTTGACTCACACAAAATGACACAATGTGTTTTTTAAGGCTTTCCATTTAGAGATATTTATTAGTTCAAGGCGATACGGAAAGGAAGACTAAAAGAGGTTATAAAGCAAAGCAAGATGGACTGGGTAATGTGTTTTTCTCCTCAAACTGAATGCAAAGATCAGTTCCATCCCAGAGAACCTAGGAAAACCTTCATAATCTCTTTTATGCAGGGATATGTAATGGAGTACTCCAAAGAAACTAATTACCTTGTACAATCTGTCTTTCTGTGATACAAACTCCTCTTACAGCTCTCCAGCATCTCGCAGAAAACCCTGACTGATTTGTGGAATTCCACCCCAGCTGGTGGAGTGAAAATGTCACTTCCCAGAGAACCTAGCACAACGTTGAGGACACAAAACCATTTTGCACAATGAAATTTATGACTGCTTTGTAATGTAAAGTTATATAATTAATGCATATGGAATAGTAGGGCTTTAGAATAACAATAAGGCAACATTTGAAAATCCTTATCTCATTAATGACACCTTTTATGAAAGGATAGCAGAGAGAGTTTTAAGGCTGATAGTTTTAATTCCTAATGTATTTTTGTGTCTAGCAGGGAAAATTATTTATTGTGATTAAGAGATACAGAAGAAAAGAAGAAAATTCTTACTGGAAACCATTATACATCAAATATTAAATGCATTTCCACTATGAAAAAAATCATAAGGAAATACACAGATGCAAAAGAAAGGCTAGTGCACAAGTCTGATAAATACAAAAATCCAAGTTCTGAGAGGCAAATCAGGTAAAGCTTTATTTGCCCTGATTCACATGGTACTCATTCATTTTCTCCAGGACTGAGGAATGAGACTCATGTATACATAACAGCATCATATATAGAAAAAAGAGATGCCATTTGTAGGAATGGCACTAAGGAAGGTGTCAGTGAGGAAGGTGTCACTTCTCATATGGCACATGGAGGCAGAGCAGTCCACTTGGTGGATTCAAGCACAGTTGGATAACTGGGGTTCAGTAATGAAAGATATCCTTCTTCTGATAGACCCTTAGCAATGAGAACTAGCAAGCAGCAGCATGAAAAAAAAAAAAAAGTAATTTTTGAGAAAGACAGCCAAGGCCTTTGGACCTATACACAATGGTTTTCCTTTGGGCTTTCTCCACATATCCTGGCTTGTGGGAGGGACAGCTTCAGCAATTGGGAAAGGCCACAATGAAGAAAGAAAACCTCACTGTCTTATAGCACTTGTACAGGACGATTGCCTGCATGGCCTTAAATAAGCTAAAGAAGTACAGTTGCATTAAAATGATATATCTGATGATATAAATCTACTTAGTACTGCTCCTGTGTGGACTCATTTTCCTATGTGGAGGTGTGCACAGGGCTGGCAAGTATGACACAGGACTTGTGAGATACTTGTGCCCTTTCAGAGAAGTAGCATGAGACCAGAGAGAATACCTTAGGATGTTTAAAACGGCACTAGACATTATGTTTAGGCAACTGAATCTCATCACTAATATCCGACAGGATCAGCTGCTGTTAGAGAATCAGGTCTTGAAGGAACATTAACATAACTATGTTTGAATCTGTTTTAAAATGCTCTGCATATGCAATTATCGTAATTATTCTCAATAACAAATCTGAAATATACAATGCATGTTTCCTATCATAAAATAGATCTGTATTAGGTACTGAGAAAGGTCTGTGAAGTACATCTTTTTTTACCATGACCTGCAAACTTCCTAATGAGAATTAAAAAAACCAAACACTGAGTCAATATGAATTCTTATTACATGCCAGAAACCAAAGCAGGGATTCATTCCTAATTCTGCTCCTGAATAGCAGGAAGCAGTGTTGTTCATTATATCCACCTTGTTTTTCACAGTCAGCTGCTGGAGGTTATAGTTTTCCAATATAAACACCGACTGTAATGAAAGTATGAACATAAGGCCAGATGAAAGAATGGCTGCTTTGCTGTTCTTTGAAAAGGAGCATATGTGCTCCAGCTCTCAAAGCTGATTAGTTATATGGACAGAAGAGAGGAAGAACTTAAGCTAAGACACCACAACCCCGGGGTTGAGTACTGTCAAAACTTCATTAGTTCTGTGTTCTCCAGAAACTCATTATCTGAAAAAACATTTGATATTTCAAAAGAGTCAAAAGGAACATAAGAGCCTCTCTTACTCTCCGTCCTTTTACATTTTCATGAAGTGTCTAAGTGTATTCACTATTCAGCTTCAATAATCTATTTTAAATTTTTTTTGTGTTTGTTTGCTTGAGGAAGATGGTTTTAGTCAGTATTACCTGGCAATAATTGAAAAAAAAAACAACAAACTCATCAGAAAATATTCTTAATTCATAGAATCACAAAACAATTCAAGTTGAAAGGAATCTGTGGAGACATCTGTCCCACCCCCAACCAAGCAAGTCTTAGGTAGGTCAGTTGCCCAGGGACTCATCCAGTCAAGTTTTAAATATCTGCAGGCATGGAGATTCCTCAACCTTTCTAGGCACCTTCTGCAGTGCTTGACCACTCTCAAAACAACCGGGGAAACAATTTCTCTTATTTCTGAACAAATTTCCTATGTTGCAACTTGACCCCACTGCATCTTTTCTTTTGCCCATGCAGTCTTTAGAGTCTGGCGTTGTCTTCTCTATAATGACCAGCATTAGTTGCGCTGACTAGAAGCCCGTCAGCCTTCCCTTCTCCAGGCTCAACAAGCCCAGCTCCCACAGCCTCTCCTTGCACATCCTGTGCTCTGGCCCCTGACCAGCGTGATGGCCCACTGAGGGGCTCAGTCCAGTGCCTCAGCCTCTCTCTTGTACTGGGGAGCCCCAAAGTGGGCCCAGTGCTCCAGGTGCAGTTTCACAAGCATCAACTAGAGGGAAAAGACCACTGCCTTCAGCCTGCTGGCTGAACTCTCAGTAGCACCAGCCAGGATGTGGTTGGCTTTGCTGCAAGGGCACACTGCTAGCTCCTGTTTAACCTGCCATCTACCAGTTGTTTTCTGCAAAGCTGATTTCTTATCAGTTAGCACCCAGCCTGTGTTATTGCTTGGGATTATTCCAGTTCAGATGTGGGATTTTGCACTTGCCTGTGCTGAACTTTGTGAGGTTTCTGTCAGTGCATTTCTCCAGCCCATTGAGGACCCTCTGAATGCCTGCCCTTCCCTCCAATGTGCTTTCAAATTCAGTGTCAAATCCCAAGCTTGCTGAATGTGCACTTCACCCCATTTTTGATTAATATTGATTATTGGGTTTTGGTTTGTTTATTTGGTTAATATTGACCACATTTGGTGATTAGTACAAATACTACATGGTCTTGGCTGCAATGTCAACAGAGAGGTTCGTCTTGATAACCATCTGTCAGCTGGACCTTGAACTGCTGATCTCTACTCTTTACGCCCAGCAGTCAAGATGGTTTTCCACCTATGTGGTGGTCTACCTATCTAGTCCATAAGGATACTACCATATGGCAGACCACATCAAAGGCCTTGATAAAGTCAAAGTAAAGAGTATCCACTGCTTTTCCCTTGCCTTCTCAGCATCACATACCATTGTAGACAACCATCAGTCAAGCTGGTCAGATACAATTTGCCCTTGATAAATCCATGATGATTGTACCAATCAACTTCTTGTCCTCATGTGCCTGGATATGGTTTTCAGAAGGATTTGCTCCACAATCTTTCTGGTGATTGAAGTGACCTTGTCTCTCTTGAAGATAGGTGTGATGTTTCCTTTCTTCCAGTCATCAGGAACCTCCATTAGTCACCATGGCCTTTCAAAGATGATGACTAGCAGCCTTACAAGAGCATCTCCTAGCTCCCTCAGCACCTCTGAGTGCATCCCCTCCGGTCCCATGGGCTAGTCTGTATCTAGTCAGTTCAAAGTGCTCCCTACCTCCATTTTGCAATACCACAGGTGATGTTTCATTCCCACTGATGCTCAGAGATCTGTGAGGCTGAAGAGCAGATCTTGCTGGTTAAGACCAGTAAAATAAAAACTCGGCATTATTAATTTTTATCTTTACGTAATAAAGATATTTTAAATTTCCTACCACATTTTACTTCCAAATGTCCCTTTGACTTCCACTAACACTCCCCAGTTACCTTAAATGGTTTATCACTGCTGCACGTTTTTCACTCCTTTCCCATTCACTCTGAATGGGAAAAATAAGTCAGTCCCTCCTATCACATAAAGTTATTCACATTCTGAGTTCAAATGAGTCTTCTAATGAAGTTTTATGACCACAACAAATAGTGTAGGCTACACTTGAGAAAAGCAGCTTATACTTTCTAATGACATGTTATCATATGCATAGATTTATTATCTAACCGAACACTGCAAAATACAGACCAACATTAGGAATCAGCTTGTTTGCTTTCTTGAAAACTTGTGTTTTTCAAGACAGTTTTGACTTTAAATGTTTTGGTCACATCCAACCATCTGCAGCAGCAACAGAAGCAGCTCACAGTCTCCTCATTTATTTGTATGCTCAGAAAGAAACTTCTTGACACATGGCTTTCATAAGCACTTTGAAGCATGTCACACATGACAAGTTTAAGAATCTCAGATCTAAGTTTCTTAATAATTTGTTTCACACTCTACACAAAAGAGAGGCCAGAGAAATTCCGTTATTCAATCTGTTAATTTTCCACTCTGTATGTTCAGTTAGGGAATGTATGATTTTCTATGCTTGAGTTTCTTTAATCATACTGAAAACCATCAACCTCAGTCTGTTTATGCTCTACATTTAAGTAACTACTTCTCTGTTCATCGAATGTGAGCAATCTTCTGTAGAATGCAAAGCAGAAAATTTTTTATTACCCTATTTTCTTAATGCCCATGCAGTTTCATGCTGATTCAAGAGACTGCAACAGCTTCATTCTTCACTTTAATTATTTGTGGCCATATTTTGTGAAAGCAACAGTTGTCACTTTGATTCTACTCCTCTAAGTGATAAGTACAGTCTTCTGTTATCAACTTACTGAAGTAACCAAAGCACTCAATACACTTCAGATTTGCGTAGGTGTATTTGTGGTTTCAATATATCTTTTTCTTTTATGTCACATATTTAGATTTAATTTCAGTGGCTCCACTTTTTCTAGCAACTTTTGCACTTATACCTACAAATTTCCAGTCAAATTATTACCACTGGTAAAGCACAGGTAACCAGTTGTCATGCAAAGACAGATTCACCATCGTGGATACGAGTTCTGTATTCCACCAAGAACATACAGATTAAACACTGATACCCTGCCTACTCTTATTTATACTGCAGAGATTATTCAGGGAGACACTTAAAATTTATATCAGTACCTTCTGCCATTGCTTGTTACAAAAAGAAACATATGAAGTAATATTGTTGGCGAGGAAAACTCTAAGAAAAATATAAACACTTTAACCCACAATTTTCATAACAAAATGAAATGTTGTGTCTAAATACAATGTTAATCTATGTATTGAAATATATTTTTATATTGTTATGATATGTGAGAAGATGTTCTAAAATAAGTATCAAAGTCTCCAACTCTTATTTTACAGCACAGGAAAAACGTTGATTCAAAAAACCAACTAAGTATAAAAGACAAGTATTAAGTAAGTTAGATATACTCCTTTAATATTATTTCAAGTATTCCACAAAATTACAAGTAATATGATTATAATACATCTCTTCTGTTAGTGTCCTGTCATGAAATTCCACAGATTTAATATGTATCCATAAAAGAAAAAAACCAAAACCCACCCTTGTATTTTTATCATCCTATCAAATTAATATTTTGCGGCTATCATAGGATAGCTGGACGATAATTGCTTTTGCTCTGATTCAGAAAGGAAAGCAATGTCAAACTATTCTCTGCAACAGAAAATGAACATTTTGTCAGTGTGTTGGGCACAGCACATCCTCAGAGCTCTGGGCTGATGATAAAGGGAAGCTCACACTGGGAGCCTGGGATGCAAGGAAAGGGTTGACATCCTGATCAGGGCAGCGTCCGCCCTTTTGGTCCCATGATTTCCAAAACTGCTGAGTGCCTCGAGGGGGTCTCGGTAAAAGAAGCACCCTGAGTTATTTTGCCCTGGAAAAGAATGAGAAACTTGCCTAATGGGAACCTATTTTAATCAACTACTAAAAGACCTGAAGCTAAGATCATTCTTTTCTTTTGCAGGAACCACTAAAGCCTTTCCACGGGTAACAAGCAGCAGAAGAGTATTTCATATGCACGGATAACAGAGAAGTCCTTCCTTTCCCATTCACTCATAGTGAGTTAGAATTTAATTTTAAACCAGTTTCAAAGCCCAATAGCAGTGGAAAACATGCTCGCAAACATCATTTAATCATGAAACTAAGTGTGTTCCCAGAAGCAGTGGAAATGTTGCTTTTATTTTTCCTTCCTGCTAAAAGGTGGGGAGTTTATCCTTGCTGCTCTGAAAGCAGAGAGTTTGGACCAAAAAAAAAAAAAAAAATCTGTTCTTTTCTCCTACAGATGATGGGGCTCCAAAACATTGTCAAATTCAAAATCTCAGAAACTGTCTATAGCTTTCTGCCAGGTTCCTCCTTTCTTTATGCCACCTGCTGCTGCCCTGTCATAGCACAGGCACAGCTGGAAACAGGAATGAAAGGAAGAGCCACAAACACAAGCGGCTGGATTGTGTTTTCCCAGTGGAGCTGCAGGAGGTAAAAATGATAGGGATTATGTTGCCACTTGCCCTGAGGCAAAATGTTAATAATGGAGAAAACAGCCTTATGCTTTCCTCTCCCAAGGGGGAAAAAAAAGGATCTTTGATCTTGGGAAATTGAATTCTTTATGCCCCTAAAGGTTGCTCGCTAGCTTATAAACTCATATATATTACTGCACGGGGTCGTTAAAATAGCAACATGATAATATAAGGGCTAGATATTGCCCAAGAAATTAGGTGCTCATGTCTTCCAAGGTGGCCTCAAATAGGTTTTTCAGATAATCCAAAAGAGGGGTTTTAATCCAGCACAGCTTTGTTACTATAGTAAGGTGGTTTTTTGCCTTCATATTTCAGGATTTTCACATTAGATAAGTCCTTAGAAGATAAATACTATGGTCTGATGTCTGCAATATTAATCCATATACATATTTCAATCGAAAGTAGGAATAAAACTCATTTGTAGTTCACTAAAGTCTACAAGTTTAAGTCTAGATACTGAGAAAGCAAATAGAATTTAGGTGGTATTGACCACTTTGTCTCACTATAGCTTTCTTTCCAGTTGTCGTTCAACTTTCCATAAATGGTACTGAGCTTATGATTATGAATTTTGAAGATGGCACAATTAAGTACTATGACCTTTTTTGTTGATAAAAACAGAAAACATGCAGCAGCAAAGGCATCTTCCTGACCTCATCTCAGATCAAACCAAAATAATCTCCCCCATTTCACAAGAGTAAATCTTTGCCAAATATCAATCTTGAAATCCTAAATCATAAGAAAATGAATCACATATGACGGAAAGGATTTCCTCTCCATGAGAGATTTAGAATGACTGGCAGTACACAATATGCTTTGTTGTTACAAAGCATAATCACTGCTGTCTCCAGTAAATCTGTTTATAGGAAATATTTTCAGTACCTTTGCTACCACTTTCTGATACTCAACAGGCACTCCTGAAATTACAGATATGAGAGGATCCCTTAGCAATTTTGCCTTAGTGTCAATGCAGTTGATAGGATTTTTCATCTCCTCTGAATGGCTTTGGGTCGTAGCAACTTCTCTTTTCATACTTATACTTACCTTATACCTTGAGTCTAAGAGTATGTGTACATAATTCCCTATCAGTATTAAATGGAATTATGAATATTTATTGCTGAGAGAAAAGTTCCTTTACTATATTAATCCCAGTGAGAAAAACTACTGACTCATGTCCAGCACAATATGTCAAAGCTGATGAAGTACAAATGTTTATTACAGACTTACATTCTTTTCCCCTTTTACTTTTTATTTTCTTAGCGTCTTGTCACAGAAGCAGTTTTTATTCAGCTTTGGTATGTATTATTTGGGGAGAAGAATGTAGAAGCATTACCTGCTGGTCTGGGTATATAAACATAAAAGACATTTTTTAAAAGTTGCATTTTTATCATTCTAATAAATTAAGGTTTTGCAGAAGAAAGCCATGACACAGGATAGCCGGGCAATAGTTGCTTTTGTTCTGCTTCAGAAAGAAAAGCAAGATCAAACTATTCTTTACAACTGAAATTCTACATATTATCAGCTTTGTTGGGTATGCTACATCCCCAGTTCTGTTAGGAAGAAGCTTAAAGGTGCATTAACTGTCAGATTTTCTAAGAAACAATTTATATACAGCGGACAAGCTATAGTGTGCACACTGAAGACTGAGGCAATTCTTCAGAAGAGCATGTGAGTCTGAACCTCCTACCATATGTGAACCATAGGCAGATTGCAGAGGAAGGGCAACTGGCCGTAGGGGTTTGTATGGTGACAGACCCTGATGAACTGGAACATCTCAATGGAAAGAAGAGCGCAGAACTGCAGCAGAAACAAGTCCCAGGTCATTAGAGTACAAGCACATTGGCAGCCATCTACAAACTGTAGTGCAGAACTTAGAGAGATGTCTGTATATGAGATGTCGTACTGCAGAGAAAAACAGAGGTAAGCTTTACTAAGTCATCCCAGGTACTAAAACCAATCATGCGTAACAGTAGTGTATGTAGGCTCGTTTGTCCTGCTGAGAAATCACATACTTTCCCTTGCAATTAGTAAGAGTTGTCCTACCAAATCCCTACCTAAGTTCAAAGACCTTCATCAATATTATGCACAACATTGAGTGGGGGTTGAAGAAGCAAACAGGTCTACTAAAAAAAGAAAAACAAAATTACTTTTAGCTACATATAACCTTATTAAATATCACTATGGAATGCATAAAGAAGCATTCTTAATTTGTGTCACCTTAATGGAGCAACTAAATCTAGAGCATAAAGGAGAACGTATTCTCAGTTTAGCCCTAAGACTTCTTTAAGAAGCAACTACAGCTGAAAAACTAGTTAGCAGTATCTGCCTTGAGAAAGAAAAGGTAGTAAATTCTAGTCCTGGAAATCTTCTCCTTCTCTCAAAACACCTCCCAAGCCCAAACTTCTTAATGAAAATTTTCACAGTATTAGGAAGATAGTGCACTAACAAAAAGCCCACCTAAAAGAACTAAAACAAAATCCCCTATCATCTAAATTCCTTAGCAAGTGAGGGTCACTAGAGGGAGATTTACACAAAGACCAGAAATGTAGTGCAAAATAACCATATAACAAAACAGCCAAATTCACTATGATCTTTACATTTCCAGAGTTTTTATTTAGCTTTGTTATGTTTCATTTGAAGCACCACCTGCCAAACTGGAGTAGCTATTTCAGTCCACAATATTTCAGATTGAAAATACCTAAGTCAAATTTTACTTACTTCAAATTGAAAATTCTTATATGGAGGAATACATTTACATCCCATGTTCACAAACCCTTCACTTTTTGATGTTCGTAATTTTTCCTATGTTTTCTGATAATACTAATAGCTTTAGTCCTTATGAAAGAATTAGAAAAAGCAAGCTACAGAAAAACGTCCGCTCTGCTTAGTCTGTAGCAACTAAGCTAAGCTAGCCAAATAACATGGAAAATAGGAAAGCTAAGAGAGATTTTGAAAATCAGTGACATCCAACACTTCCGTGCTTAAGGACATAATTGATACCCAGAGCTCAATAATTTTTATGTGGTTTTTTTAAGGAGATTGGCAATTTGATGAGTAATAAAATAATTTACTAGATACTATCAAGATTATTTCCTCTCTTTAGAGCCTTCATAGCTAACAGAACCTATCAATACACAACAAACAGTATGACTTTTCTTCTAGGTTAAATCTTAGAAAGGATTTCAAAATCTCAAAACCTTTGCAATCCTGATTTCACATTTTAAATATTACTTCTGTATAGAAAGCAAGGAGATCACTTGCTTTCCTCTCTCTATACGCTATTTTTAAAAAGCCTATTTCTACTGCTTCATAAGAAACACCATTTCTATTTGTAGTCTGCATAGTTTAAAACAAGCAGCAACATACGATACAAAACACCTAGGTGGCTTCAACCTGTCTGAAAGCCTTTTCCTCTCAGACCTGTTCTGGTGTATGTGAGTGTGTGCTTTCCATTTGGATCATCCGAATACTGTCAAAGTGTAGGCTAGTAGATCTCAGACCTTGCTAACCGGCTACATGTGAAGTTAGGCAATGCAACTGGAGGGGGGAGGAAATCATTTAGTGATAGGCACCTTGACAGTACTGGAAAAAGCACAACATTTTTCCCTGTCAATGGAGAAGCTAATTTTAACAGACTTTTGGCACCAGGGATGCGCAGCCCTGGACGGGTGCAGGTCGTCATTGCCGGCTGCCGTCAGCACTCGGCATGAAGCACCCAAGAACAGCGTTTCGGTGACTGGTGGCAGTGGGAAGCTTCAGCAAACTGCAGGGACCGGGCG
>NW_009260023.1:1005103-1064439 GCF_000687185.1 Egretta garzetta | reverse complement strand
AGGGAAAAGCCAAATACAGCATCACTGACCAGGGAAATGCAGGCTTTTATGTTGTGTTACCCTTCGTGTTACGCTTACACTTACAGCCAAACTCCAGGGGAGGGAGTGCAGATCGTGTGCATGATGCCGTTCCTATTCAGACGAACAGAACTTTGCCTTTTCATACGATCGTCATTGTTAACAGAGTGCTGTGTATCAGCATGTGCATAACAAGGAATAAGAGCTTTCCCCATATTCATGTTGCTATCTTAGGAAAACACAGTGAAGATATTTTTCTTTGGTAGTGTTCTTCTTCCCTGTGAGCATTTTGCTTTTTGCTTTTATAAGCTTCTGATGTTCAGCAGTTGTTTCAAGTGGTGTTTTTTTTTTAATGGTTGTGTCTTGGTTTTGGCTGTGATGGAGTTAATTTTCTTCCTAGGAGCTGGCACAGTGCTGTTTTGGATTTAGGATGAGAAGAATGTTGCTAACACCCTGATGGTTTAGTTGTTGCTGAGCAGGGCTTGCACCAGCCAAGGGCTTTTTCAGCTTCCCCTGCTCTGCTGGGTTCGCAAGAAGCTGGGAGGGGGCACAGCTGGGACAGCTGAACCCCACTCGCCAAAGGGCTATTCCAGACCATAGGCTGGCATGCTCAGGGGGAGTTGGCCAGGGCGGGGAGGACTGCAATCACAACCTGGGGACGGGCTCTGCATCAGTCAGCGGGTGGTGAGCAATTGCATTGTGCATCACTTGCTTCGTTTATTATTATCACTAACAGTATTATTATTACTACTGCTATTTTACTTCATTTTATTTCCATTATTAAACTGTTCTTAGCTCAACTCATGGTTTTTCTCTTCCAATTCTCTCCCCCATCTGACCAGGAAAGGGGAGTGAGCAAGTGGCTGTGTGGTGCTTAGTTGCTGGCTGGGGTTAAACCATGACAGATTGACAGAGAGCTAGGTAGTCCATTCCTTCAAGAAATGCCAGGTTTTTAAGACATTCGGGCAACTTTTTAAGTGAAATTACTTTAGAGAACTAAACAACACTCACAAGATGCATTCCTTTTTCTTAGCACTGCCCCCAAAACACAAAGCAGAAATTTTACTGGGAGTGGTGGATGTTATAAAGTAACATGTGCCTGAACAAAAGGAACTGTTTATGTATTTATATCTGACTTGAACTAGTCACTTTTAGAGACATTTTCTAGGCATGGAGGGAATCAAGCTGTGATTCCTCTAATCTTTATATATATATGTATATAATCTTAAAGTTAATATCTAAAATACAACATCTTGCACCAAAATTGCCTATTTTTATCCACTGACTAGAAATAAAGCCTCAACTGCTAGTTCAGATGTAGACATCTAAAGTTGGGTAGGATGAATCTCAGCCTGATAGATTATAAAGACCAGCTAGTCAATCAGCTCAACCCACTGATAAATGACTATTACAGAATTGGAGATACATAGCACTCATGATCCAAATAATAGCAACTAGAAGCTCATATCTATGGTTTAAGGGACAGAATAATTCACTGCAGCATCTCTGCATGAGCCCCAAATCATTACACTGAAGAACCAACATATCTGCTTTCCCTGATAGCAGCATTGTATTTTCTAGCTCTGTTATAATACAGGTAGAGCCCCACTGGTACCCTCTGCTTCCTGCACTCTGCAAAGCAGGCTCTGCCCTGGGCTGCCACGCCGTAGCCCTCCAGCTGCTGTCAGTGGCCCAGCATCCAGAGACCACTGGGCACCCATCCCAGTGCAACCACCCTGTGGGCTGTGTAAGTCCATGTCAGTATTCACAAAATAAATAATTTTTAAAATTTCACTTCTTCTTCTGTCTGTGCCTGCATTACAGCAGAAACTCTTCCAGCAGCCAAACTTGTTTCTTGCTCATCTTTATGAACCTACTTAAGTAAATGTATGTTCTTTGATGCTCAGTGCTATACATTACATAGCTGGAAAATTGTATAGCTGAGAGCACTCTACTAAATTTATCAGCAAGTTTGGATTGTGAAGTTTACGATTTTTTCTCATTTCCATGGGAAAAAGGTAGCAGAACTACTTGCTTCATTTATCCTTGTATACAAGTCAGAAGAGGAACTAATGATAAAGTGTATTTTAGAACATTAGAAATAGTAGTTTGAAAAGCATTTTTCAGATCTATAGTTCATAATGAATTGTGCAGAACGATGATAAGGATGAACTACCCTGAATAAGTACTAATTTCATTCCTACTTATCTGTTTCTTTTCTGTGTCATGGCTTCAATTTCGGGTTATGATTACCTAGATAAAAATCCTTCCCTTAAGATACTTCAGCATTTTATATCTGCGTGTGCAAAGCAATTATGGAAAAGATCATTTGTTTTCTTTTGAGTACAATCTCCATGCCCAAGGTACTGAACTAATAAATGAGGCCAAAAGTTCATAAAATGAAAAATTGCAGGAAACCCTGTGGCTGACTTACTTGATTATGAAGAAAAAAGAACAAAAAAAAGGGAAAGTGGAGAAGAGACAGAAAGAGTTAAGCTAAGCATGTGTTCTAAGAAGCCTTGAACAAAGTAGCTTGGTCCTTCCCAGAGGACAGGAAATTGAGAGAGAAAGGATTGCTCAGTTCGAGGAGAAACCAATTAATTGCTTTCAAAAACACAGGAAAGCAGAAAGAGAAAAAAAAATTGGCTTGAGAAAGCAAGCTGTTGGGGTGGGTTTTTTGCTGAGTGATCCCAATGGCACCAGCAAAATGCTAGAAAATTCTGGATGTTCTTGAAGAAAAAAATGTTGCACATGAAGTTAGCACAGTCATATGCAGGGCTGATGGCACTTGCAGTCACTCCAAACACTTGCAGATCGGATATTCAAGGTAGACTACTGCCGAAAAGGGAAGTCCTGTGTTTCTTTTCTTTCCTCTCTCATCTTGGCTGCTTTTAACAGACCTGTCCCTTGCATGAGATTTAATTGATCTTATAAGTATGCAGTGAGTTGGACCAGTCTGAAGAGTTAAGAGAAAACCAGGAGTTTTTGACAGGTTCGTTTTGTGTCAGCAAATGACAGTGTTGATCCTGCTCACTGTGTGGTTGCCAAATTATTAATACAGATGTCGGGGAGCTGGGACAGAAGCATGTGGCTGATGAGATAGGCCATGGCTTTCGACAGACACACAGCTGGCCTGGAATAAAGGTACTGTGAAGAGCAACTTGCATTTTTTTGAAGTACATGGTTCCTGTGCATAAGCCATCACAGGTATCATCCCCGGAGGACGTATCAACATGATTTAAGGCCACGGGTACAACGATGAAGCTGGATCCTCCTTGTACAGGCTGCACCTGGCTAGATTTGTGACAAATACTTGAAATAAGAGCAAAGGATAGGAAAGTCCTACCGTGGATATTTGTGAACATGGAAGGACTCAAATCAAATGAGCAATTGAATTAGAGAGGGAACAGTCAGGACTCAAAGGGCAAAGACAAAAAATCAGGGAAGTGGAGGACAAATGTGACTGAATGACAATTTTGGGAAAAAGTGCCCATAACTGGGACCCAATGAAAAAGGAACGGAGAAACAAAGCACATAGGGTTTATGTGTAAGGAAAGGGACTCTGAAGGGGGACCAGAAGAGGAGGACTGCTGCAGTGTGTGAAGATCAACTGGGCCCCAACAATGCAACCTGAGAGGGGAGATAGACATTGGGACCTGATAAATGGGGAGTGGGTTTGGGAAGGAAGGGAGATGAGGACTGTGGCAAGGTCTCACTTGGAAAGATCACGATGGTGGCAGATTGGAGAATACTGAAGAGATCAACTCAGCAGAGGAGGAGGAGAGGAAATAAGGAATGTATGCTTACTTGACCACAAACATTACAGTGGGACCCAGGAATCCAAAGCCTCCTATTTAATTTCAGCAAACTGGTAGAAACCACTGTGATGCTTATCTTCATTTCAGCAGAAAATCCACCAGCGAAGGGCAACCCCTACTGCTCTCCATTAGTCAAAGAGAAGGAAGAGAGAGAGAAGAATGGAGAGGAGGTAACACCAGGTCTTGGTGACACCAGCGACTCAAACAGCCAAATGGGCATTTTGCTCTCCTGAATTTTGCTTTCACTTAGAATTAGCCTCCTCCAGGGTATATATGGACATCAATAAGGAATATACTATAATCTGGTAAAACTCATGGGGAGTTAATAGAAAAAAGAAAGAAAGGAAATTTATTATTCTGCTGATATTTCTAATTACATCAAGAACAAATGACTATTAATGATGAGACAATCAGTCAGAGACTGCTAAGAATTAATTTCCAAGTGTGCCTTCTATATACCTGTAACGGTAGATAATGAGATTCACAGTGATTTTTTGATTGATATAAATTAAACTTCAATTAACTAGACACCTTTATTTTTAAATATAAAAGTTTTTCCCCATATATTGATATAAATTTAAACTGAATAAGTATACTTAATGTATTATTATTAACAGGATGCTACATTATGATAAAAATGAATGTAGTTCAAGATTACAAAATCAGTAAGCAGAAAAAAAATTTCAAAATTTCCTGTATAAAATATAGCCAGATTTTCTCTCATTCTCAGATGCAATCAAATTCTACAGCCAGCCAGAAAAAAATATTTTTAACAAGTCATGCTCATCAATAAGAAAGCCAACATAAATGGAAGAGTTCTCATTTATTTTACATACTCTCTGAAATATCATCAAACAAACTGTGCCTGCCAAAGTAATAAACCTAAGTATCCAGAACACTTTGTACACATAATATTTCTGGTTACACAAACCTAACAGCACACAAAATGAGTTTATTAGTCTCCTCTGTATGTACTAAGGGGGGAAATATGCTGTACCCCATAGACTTGCTCTCCACAAAACTGTAAATGAGAGTTGCACTTATCAAGTAATGTAATGTGCAAAACCAGACTCACTTGTATATACATATATTCATACAAACACATACTCAAACACATTCCAAAAGTAATGGGAAACAATCACCAGGCCTTTGCCAGCTGTTTGAACCATTCAAATCAGGCAACATCTCCAGACACCCAAGGATTCCAGCAAACTGCAGGGATATTTGCTCTACAGGAAAGCTCTGCACATCCCCCAGAGCTGTCCCTGTCACAGCCCACCACCGAGCAACAGGAATACCCACAGTCAGATGTGTGCAGTGGATGTACGACCTCTCTCCAGCTATAAAACTTTTGCAGAATTAGTCCACTGGGGCTATAAGCAGTAGGTTTATAACACAGTGCATTTCAGACTGATCTAAAGCCTCTTGAAGTCAAAGGGAGCCTTCAATTGATTTTATATTAGCTTTGGCTCAGACCCCTAAGTTAACTCACGGGCTAGGTTAGCCAGACAAAAGAGGCTGGGAACATGGAAAGGTGTTTGATGTAGACTTTAAATAGAAGATTTTGGTTTTAGTATAAGTTTTGCATGCAACAGAATGTTTAAGACAGAGATCTTAATTTTTTTAAAAAGAATTTTCTCACTTTGACTCATTTAAAAGCTTAGTTGTGATGATAATGTAGCTATAATAACAAACCCTGTAACTGTTTAGTTGTTTGCAAGTTTTTTTTTATTTACAATTAGCTTTTTTTTCTTAAATTCCAAAAATTCCACAAGGCAGAGAGGGGTCTAAAACTAAGAGACTTATTTTAAAGTTCATGCTAGTGTAGGCTCTGTGTTGATTCTTTTGTACAGCTGGGAATTTTACAATCACGGGCCGTGGTTTACAAAAATCCAGAGAAGCCTGGTTATCTTACAAATGTTTTAGGAAGAGATTTTCTGAATACTGCTTCTCCTCTGAATTCAAGTCTTGATTAAAAATGATCAGGTTCATGCTATGTTTATGCATACTCATTTATTAAATAGTCAAATCTTAATTTGTGTGTATGCATTCTTAAGAATGGTAGGAGGAAAAATACTTTCCTGTAACATGCCTCTTGCTACAAAATACTGGAAAACCTGCTCTGGCCATTACGTCCACCTCTGAGCTCAGGGGCAACCGGCTTTAGAGTCTCCTTTCTGCAGGTGGCTTTAGCCAAATGACCTTTTTGTCTCAACTACAACATCTCTGAAGTGTTTCAGAAACATCTTGTAATTACCTCAATAATGGAATTTGCTAGCTGTAACAGATACATGTTTTTGTAAATAATCCACCCAGGAGCGTGCCTGCACAGGCCTGATCTTTTCAGCTGCTCAGAGGTAAACATGCAGATAGGAAGAAAGCTCAGGCTGCTGTAATAATTAGCCTTGAAACTTCTGAGCCTGGTAAATACACCACCAGCAGGTACTGAAAATATAAATCTATGGGTTTCGGAGAAAGTTCGTCTCCTCCTGGTGCTTCTGAAAACTGTGTTAAGTATCAATTTGCACCTCTAAAAATCCACCTACTCGATAACTACTTCCTGAAGATTTTCAGTAGGATATGTATGTGCATCAAATTGACTTTTAAAAATTAAGCAGATGTGCTTTTGACAATTTTAATCTGATCCAAATTTTTTCACCCTGGAAATTCCATAACTTGCTCCCTATGCCAACTGCCTAGTTAATACAGATTTGCCATTTTTCTTTCTGCGTGTTATGCACAGTAACTTTTCATGATGATGTGCTGTGCAATTGCAAAACCAGCAATAACATTTTCATAAATTATTTTAATTTTACAATTTGAATTCCCAGTGCTAAGGGATCTTTAATTCAAAGTAGCTGATTACATTCTAAAATGGAACTGCTGCTATCCTGTATGCATCTTATCACAGGTAACCATTGCCATGGAAGGTTTTACCTCCATAATGCACTAAAGGAAAGAATATATATATGTGTGTGTATATAAAATAACAATAGGATTTGCCTCTAGTCTTTCTCAAAACATACAGTGATATGCGTCAAAAGCGTAAAGATCAAATACTTTATGTCTTGGAAGAATTACAAACATGTATGAAATGATATACTGTATTTGGTTCCAAACTGGAATCAAAAGAATTCCTCATTAATATCACAGTATAAGCTTATCGAAGTCAGTCTTTGTTCCCTGAGAGACTCTGTAAACATTTGTTTTGAGACTGCAGTCCTTCCCAAGGGCTGCATGACCCTATATTTGGCTGTTGCTTAAACACACCGTTTGCTGTAGTCCAACATTTACTGAGTATGACAAATCACTAAGCAGCTTGGAAACTCTACTGAGTATCCTCTACCTGTGAATAACTGTTCTTCAGAAAACTTCATCAGAAACTTGCCATATCAACCGTGGTTCCCCAAATACACCTGTTTCTTACAAACCACAGGTCAGACAATCTTTAGTCTATTTAATATATACCACAGGAATTTGCGTTGCTCTAGTCCCTTAATCAAAATGTTGTGCAGTGTCAAGTCCAATACAGAAAACCATAGTAAAGACACGATAAAAATGAATGAGGTAATGAACACTAAGGGGCAAAAGACCTTGTAAATTTAATTTCTTCCTATTTTGTAACACGATCACAGTCAATGAATGTTGGACATGAAGTGAATATATAAGTTGAGTTGTATTGTTCTCCAAACAACATATGCAGCATATAGTATGTAGAAGATGCTTGCTGCTGTAAGGTCTGAAATAAAGAACTTAGCCATATTTCAAAGAAAAAATATTGTTATATCAAGATTTTTCAGAATAACTGATAACAAAAATATTGGGACATACAATTTCATACTCTTAAAGTTTACAGCAATCTAATTATTAGATAGCCAGATAAAAGCTAAGGTGTGGCAGATGATATCACATCTGTGGAGACCTTAAACTTCCCTCTGAAGTGTTTTATATTGGCTTTATTACAGAAAAGAAGTTGGAGTAGCTGGTGGTTGTCTGCGTCAGCATGGCAACTTCTACTTTCCTACTGAATGAAATGTTGTAACCCAGCTGCTAAGAAAAGACTCGCACCGTAACATGAAAATCATGTAAGTAAAATCTTACTATAGCTAAGGACTGAATTGCACGGGTGTTTTAAAAATCAATGAATGTGTAATGAAGATTCCAGTTTCTTACAAAAAAAAAGCTAAGAAATGCCACTGGTACATTTGTGCGATAGCTTAAACAGTCATCCACTTGAAAAAATGGATGCAGTTTAAGGCTGAGATTTCCTCCTGCAAACAAGTTTGGTTTTTTTTTTCCTTAGGAGACCCTCCCAAGTATTTGTTATTTTCCAGTTCATGACACCTTTTCATTTGTCACTTGTAGCCTGGAGAAACACTAATTGTAGCATTTACCGCATAAATAACTCTTCCCCTCTCTCTCTCAGACTTCACAGGATTGATTTTCACAATGCAAATGACAGAAGATGGGTTTTATTCTTTTGGATTTAAAAAAAAAAAGTTCCCTCATCCCCGTTCCTTGCAGAATGGCTTGAGGTGAAAAATAACTCCTTTTAGTTATGCTTTTCCTTTATAAAAAATGCCAAACCAGTCATGTTTGACTCATCCATACATTTTTTCTACTCTCCTCCAACCTAAAATAACAGAAAATATGTTGTTCACTACAGATTACTAAGAATAAATATGTCTTCTATGCAAAACCAGATGATGCTACGTAATGTCCAGAAATTTGGGTGAAAGGCAGGCAGAAAGACAGGCTGGAGTCCTGTCAGCATTTTGGTTTCGGCATGCCATCATGAGCTGCCTGGAGCAGCGAACTTGAAGAGCACCGGGGCTTGCGGAGACTGAACGAGGGTAATTTACTGAAGTCCATTAAGGAGACTGCAGTGCCAAAAGCATAATGCGCTCCTCACATTTCACAGCTTCAGCATTTAGCATGATGAGGCCCTCAACAATTCAAGTTGTTCTTTGTTCCATCTATTTTTTAAAGATGGGCAGTTTTCTAAGAAACTTTTTACCTCCCTGATAGGCAGGCACTGAACTTACTGCAAGCAGACAAACAGCTCTCTCGGTTTTCAGAAAACTACTAAAATGTGATTTTTAGAAGACAATTTATAAAACATTGCGGTTTAGGTATAAGGGAAGCCTCCCTAAAGCTGTCAGTTGAATAGCAGGAGGGTAACTGCCCAGGGAACTGCCAAGGGAAAGGCAAGAAATTTGCACCCCTCCTGAAAAATCTGTGGGGTCTAAATGGATCCTTCACACGTGGTGAAATGTGCCACTGCCCTCTGGGCTTGCGAGCATTAATCTCTTTGCAAAACACAGTGATCATTTATGGATTATGAACTGTTATTATGAACTTATTATTCTTGACACCACAGGAAAAGGTGTCTGTTAAGTCAAGTTAAGAAAGACCATAAATAATTGAAATAAATTTTTGCTTCTCAAGATGAACTCTCTTGCCTTCAATCCTCATGGAAACATATACTGTTTTCTTTATATTCCATATGCTATGGAAAAAAAACCTTCAAAGAATACGCTAGGAATCAGTATCACACCTGATTTTTCTTTAATAACAATTTCATTTAGTAATGTCCTTCAAAATGCAGATGGATATTTTTATTGCGTTGTGTCTGACTGTTGAAGCATTTTAGCTCAATTCCAGTTTGCTAGCCCCTCGGAAGAGAAAACAACCGAGAAGCAGGCATCACACATTAACTTCAGTAAGAGCAAGGAGGAACTCTGAACACTCAGGAGTCAGATAATTTATTACCTGCACGTAAAAAGTGAAGTTTAATCCCTGTTATGCAGCTAGAAAAGGGGCGATGAGTATAATGGATAAAATCTGCTTAACATGAGAAGCAATAGAGCACTAAAAAACCCCTCAGAAATCTTCAGCACAAAACAAATACGCTGCTACTAATAGGGAATGCTTCAGACACATAAATTACAAAAAGCAGGAAAATGTTTTACAATCTAACTACAAGATCGTCTGCCCTTAATCAAAAAGTTATTCTTAGGCTCTAGGTTATAAATGAGGTTTGGGATTTTCACTTACTTCATTTTTGACTGAGAGGCTTTTTATTTTAAGATATGATGAAATTCAAATGACACTGCACATTTTAAGCTGATGCAAATTGATACAACTAAAAGAAAACCTGTGGGGAAAAGAATGCATGCAAAAGAATATAGAATTGTTAACGTTATTCTAACAATATTATAATGCAGATGTTACAAACTAAACTTCAATTTCTTGATTATGAAAAGTAAAGCAAAAGAATGTTGAACGTTGGTGTAGGAAGAAGCTCTGATAGATTTGTTGCTAGGAAAGTAGCAATATTTCAGAGACTGTTTACTATATTTTTGTTTGTTTTATGAGTGCATTACATTTCTTTATGGAGAGACTGCTTGGTACGGTATTTGTATACCCAGCTTTTGCTCAGCACTGGACCTTGACTCTGACTCCCAATTTCCACCTACATCTGAAAGGACAGAATGGCAGATGCAGCCTGAAGAAAGTCAAAAGTCCTAAAAGTCGATAAAGCCTGCAAGAAAGGAAAGCCTGGTATACTGCTAACCTCAGCAACTACAATATTTCTATCACATGTGTTATAAAAACACAAACCTTCAATCAGAGGCCTTGTGCTTCCGAACTTGAACTTTAAGCATTTTGATGCTTAATATTCATCAGTTTTCAAGAGATGTGCTCAGGCAAGGTGAAACAGCCATGTTTTTATATTACTTAGCAGAAGTCTATCCAATCCTTGCATGACTGAGCTCGAATAGTCTTACAAAGGCAATGGAAGTTGGATGCATAGCTGAGTGTAGCAGAGTTCAGAGATTTGGACCTCAGGGCAGAGAAAGGCAGAAATGACAGAAAGCACAGATGAGAACTCCAAAGTGGTGGGTGCTATTCAGGAGCCGCTGCACTTGTTGGGCCACAATAACTGGGGAAAGAAAAAAGCTCACATTCTTGTGGCAGGCATTTACGTATACTCTGTAGTTGGTTTCAGTTGTGTGAAGTGATAAAGGGGAAAAAAGAAAACACAGACTGAATGTCATTTGCTAAACTTTGACTCATGTCACATAATACTTTGAAAAAAAAAATACGTGCCTATTTTACTGAGGTAGCAATCAATCTCCAAGTGAATCAAAGCATTCAGCAGTTAACAGACACAGATGGTTTCCTATTCACACTTTTTAATTCATGAATTCAATTTTGGATTCAAAAACCAGTATAATTATTGGAAAGAAATGTTCAAACTTTATTCTACTGAACTGCCAGTTGTAACATTGTAATATATTATGTATTTTTTACTGGAGGAGTAAATATGTACACAACAAAGTTAAATTATCAGGGACAAATATGCAGAAATAAAGAATTGGAATAGTCTCATATACTTAGGAGGGAGGCTGATGTATGCCAAGTGAAGACCTGGATCTAAATGATTATCAGAATCGACTTCATGATCCAGTTGCAAGTGCACCACCTTTATCTCTATCTGTCATCCTAAAGGAAAATCTCTTGAATGATGTACTGCATATCTTTAAAAGACTTTTTACATTGATATTTATTTTTAATGCCTCATATAGAGACCAGAATTAAGCTCATATCAAAATGAGTAAAAATAAGATGGACAACTGAAGGTCACTTCATCGATTATTCAGTCAAAACTTCAGAGAAAGTCAGAATGCATTCTAACAGACACTGAAACCCAAATTAGTTGCTTTTTATTATTACTTTTAAATGTAATTAATAATCAATGCAAGAGCAATTCAAGGATGAACTGATACTGCAGAAGGTGATGATTGTTCAATAAATGACACTGTCCAGAATCAGGACTAAATCATTACCTGGAATTGGCACTTCTTAGTCAACACCATTTTATGAAAGACATGCTGAGGGTCATGAAGATTATTTTTCAGCTAAGTATTAGCAGAGAAGAAAATGCAACAAAACTAAGAAAATAAAGGCAATGAAATAAAGTACACTAAGTAGGTTAAGGTTGTACTGCACCAGTGGATCCAGCTTCATAATCCAATGTAGCTATCATGTCCTAATCTACGAGGTATAAATAGATCTCCTGAAGGCTGTTTATTCTATTCTTAAGATCAGATGAATTTTATTTCTGTATCCTGATGAATAGTGTGATATAAAATGTCCATTCAAATACGGGCATTTCAGATAATTAATTTTCAATTATATTTTTCCACTTTATTCAATACAGTTTACATAGCTCAGCATCTAAAATGACTGACATGCTTCAGCCAGTTGGCTTCAGATGTTTTATGTTCTTATTACAATCGATAACACTGAAAATGTTGACGACTTTATCATTGAACATGTTTTTTTAAAACAAGGCTGCTAATAATTCTGACTAAATATCTAAATGGAGTTTTGCTTTCTGTTTATAAAGGTATAAAAACAAATAGTAAGTCACACTTGCATAGCAGTGTGGAAACCAGGCTTTCACTAGTGTTGTGATTCAAGTTATTTAGTTAATGACAACTTGGGGGGGTTATTTTCTGCATCTTGAAAAGTAATATCTTGAAGCTTTGAGGTATTGCTTTGTGGGCTGTAAAAAAGAATATGTTACTATTTTGACAATTTAATGAAGGAAGGATGAAAACCACCAATGAATTCTTGGAATATTTATTTCAAATAAAAATGTAGGATTCTGTTATTATTATTATTTTTAAAAGCCTCATTGTAGGGGCTCGTAATGATAAAGATATAGTATCCCTGTTCTTACAGAGCTTTTTGACCAACACAGGGCATATTAAACAACCTCAATGCTTCTGATTTAGGCTTCGGTTTTAGGGAACAGAAAGATGCTACCCAGTTCCAATCAATAAATATCTTCATCTTCTGGCAAGTTGTAAAGCATAGTAGAAAACAAATTCCATTATTATTTAAATGGAGAAAGTTTGAGTTTTATCCTCTTATGGCCAGAAATTTAGTTGCTTACTACGTTTATAATGGCTATTGCAAAATATGGAATAAAATATGAGTAAATACAGAAATAATTTAATTTGATAAAGGTAGAAGCATAGGAAAACATTGTATAGTGCTGTATGGTGACAGAAAAAATGATACCTGAATAAGACGGCAAATCAAGTTGAAAGACATCATGAAGTCTGTGGTTGTATGGAGCATGAAAGAGCTAACTACATCTTAAAAATAAGAGAAAAAAGGTGCCTATCTACAGAAAGGAAGAGATGAACCTGTTGTGAAGGGAAGGATAGTAGAGATGCCAAAAATAAAGATAATGAAGACTAAATGAGAAGACTCATATAGCCAAATTTGCCAGCTGTGTGGATGAAGACTCTCAAGTAGCAAAGCCTGGAACAGACTGTGGAAGAGAGGAAGGGAGCACCGTGCAGGGAAGAGAAGACTCATCTTTGTGAGGAATTGCATGGCATAAAAGGAACTAAACAGACTAAGGATTTAAATAAGAACCTAAAAGGGGAACAGAAAGAACTGAAGCAAGGGCTGATTTTGTGGTTAGAACTTGACAAGCATCAACAAGGGAATCCAAATTACATGCCCTCCTTTCCTCCACACATCCTGCTACAAAGACAACTTTGCAAAATGAAAAAACATTTAGCTGAAAGTTTTACTTTATCTTCACATTCGTCCCACAGTAGCACCACCTCCCGGTCTTACACACCGCGTTATTGCAAAACAGCATATTGCAAACCAGGGAAAGGTAGCACAGTGTTCCCAGCACATCTCCATTCCATTATCGCAGTCCCCTCTCTGCGTCGTGTGTGTGTCTCGGACCCTTCCTGCCTCTGCACACTGGAACACACCGCTGCTGAGACAGGGAGACTTCCCTTCTGACCTCCACAGAGCCGAAAATACCCCAAAAGCAAGCCTGATACATAAAGCAGAAAAAAACACGGTAACCTTGTGTCAGAGTAAGGACAACATTAGGTAAGGCTACAACATTTCTGTTACTACTTTTTTTTTTTTTTCTTTTTTTTTAAGGGTGTAGGGTAAGGTATTGATGGTATCCTTGTCTGAGTTCTTGCCTCAAAACCAAGTCAGACATGCCAGGGTCGGGCTGTCTCCACTAACTCCGCAGTCCCTCCCCAACTCCTGCAAGCCCCTCACCTCACAGCTGAAATCCTACAGCAGTTTCTGCCATTGAGTTCCCCAGTATTTCTTCGCTACCCCCAGGTCTGCATTTCAGAAAGGTTTTCCACCCCAAGGGTCTTCATCCTCCCTTATCCCAGAACTGCCTTCTCCTTGCAAACCTGTCTGCTTAGAGGCTTCATGCTCTCAAATCAAAAATTCTGTTTAAGACTCCCATGTTTTCTTCCCTCAGATAACTTCCTATTAACTGCAGCTGCTCTAATACCCTTTCTGTCCATTTTTAAAATTCATCCTGTTGTACCCGGCCCAACCCACTCTTACTGGCCACCAGTACTGATCGCTGCCCTCCCCTTGGCTGCTGTGTCTGGCCAAACCTATAATGCAGTTGGTCCTCTCTGCCAAAGAAATATCCCTGTATTTGTCTCTGACATAGATTTAAAAGGCTTTAAAATATCCACCCTGGATAGGACACAGGAGGGGAAGGCAGCAGAAGACGACTATCTGGAAAACCTTCATGGCAGCCATACTGGCTTAAGACAGAAACTGCAATTGTGTATTCATAATCCACTCACCCACCCCATGTATGAGCTCATACATTTCTTATTTCTTTCTTTATATAAATAGAAAAATATGCTATGTCTTTTCTAGATATAAACGAAGTGGTTAAGTGGATATTTCAAACTGCTGATCTACTGCAGTAGCTAACCCAGAACTGAAGGAATGCTGGAAGTCTTCTGCACAGTAGAGGCAAATACCTTGGTCAATTCCTAACACCACTGACAACTCCTGCTACGGACCTTACTAGAAGTGTAAGGTTATTTTTGACAGTTCACTAACCATAAGTATATAAAAGTCGCAATGAAATCAATTAATTAAAAAAGCTTATTATCTGGAAATGGTTCGTGTTCTTTCCTTGGTAATTATTTCACTACCCTTCAGCGTTCACCTTTTAAATGTTGAGCGTGGAAAAAAGATATACTTTTGTCTTCATCAGACACCAAAGGGCAACCTGCAAATACCATAGGCTGCTATTGCAGAAAGAAATTTACATTTTTTTATCTGATGCTGTTTGTTTAGCTTCCTCTTGCAACTAGAGAAGCAAAACAACCTGACACTGTGCTCACTTGCGTGCTTCAGTTAGCATTACAAGAAATTTTCTGTAAGCATTTTCAGAGTTTGATTCATTATTGAGGAGTGATTTTGATGCCCATTAATTGCATCTACTTTGTACAAAAATCAACCAACCAAACAAAAAACCCCAAACCAGTCCAAAGGGAGAGGGAGTGGGAAAAAGAGAAAGTTACAGTGCAGATGTTTTCGTTGACCTTTTTTTTATGCAGGCACATTCAGCCTCGTATCTCACTCCCTGAGCAGATTTTTGAGCTTATATTGCCAATGTCTTATGTTGAATTTTACACTTTTGAGAAGTATTCTTGTATATCAGAACAGTCCACTAACTTGGCTACAGCAGCCGCTCACTTGTTGGCCTGGCTGAATCTGAACAATCAACAAGACAGGAGGTGCCCTAGCTTTCCAAAGACCCCAGTTTCAATTCTCTCTTACCTGTATGTAGGCGCACAATCATACTGTAGGATCAAAAACGACCAAAGAGGAAATTGTTCTGACACCTGAACCATGACTGAGTATTCTAGAATAACACTAAATATATATTTGTACATCTAGGCACAATGTATGACAAATCTTTTCATAAAGTAAGTGATCTCACTACACCAGGCAAGAACCTGAATATCCTAGCCTGTTCCTTTCGCAAATAATAACCCAAATGAAAACGGAAATTGTCTCTAGTAGCAAAAAATAGCTATTTTTAATGAGACATGGATTTTTCTCACCCTCTAGGAAAATATTTTTATAATTATATATTTTCCTTATGCTAGGCCCCTGCAAGAATAATTTCCTTGTTGCAATCCATCTGTAAGAAAGCATAGGTATTTATTTAGCATAAAAAGAAGTTAACAACCTGCACTCCGTTAAGGTGGCTGCTTGGTGCGCAGCAGGAAAAGAGTAATTAATTCAAACTTGCTATAAATATATGTACTTATAAATTTGTATTTAGAAAATATTTTATTTATCTATGTTTACATAAATTAAATAGAGCAATTCAGTTTTAAAAGGAAGCTTGGCTCACCCTTAAAAAAGAGCTCTTGGAAGGCGAACTTCTGCATTTTTAGGTTGATTTTCAGAGCGCTTAACATCCAGCAGTCCCCAGTAACAGTGATGAGTAGAGGTTGGTCCTCAACAATATAGAAAAAAAGATTCTGTAAACTGCCTCTGTGGGAAGAGTGCATGGATCTCTCTCTCTCTCCTGTCTTTGGGGGAACAACAGACTTCAATGGTCGTTTGTATTAAATTTTGCAACCTGTCCAGTGTCATGGAGGTGCAGTGCCCTGAATCCACGTCGCATCAGCTAACATTGAAAACTTCAACTGACTTCAATCCGATGATATACTAGCTCTCCTTTGGCCACTTTCGTTAGGATCCTGCTGAGGAATGGAAGATTTGACACTGGGTAATGGTGACAACCAATACATCTTATGTTGGGAATCTGTGCTGCCAGACTATTACATTTTTGAACGATGGAGAATATGTACCTTCTCTGAGCGATGCATTGGCTAATTCAGTTAAGCAGTGCATGCGTTGCTGATCACCTCCTTCCATTGGAAAAGCAGTTCCCTGCAGGCGTGCAGACCTCCCCGATGGAGGAGGAGTGCCAGGAGTCACAGCCAGTCCCCTCTTGGTTTCCTACCTGGCTGCAAAGCTTCTTCACCTCTAACTTCAGAAAAACAGGCTGCTAGCCATTTTTTAGTTCTTGAGGATCACTTTAGAGTTACACCTATCAACACGGATAAAATGCTTTGCTGTTGTGGATACCCCCTTCAAATGCAATTTAGCTTCCGGGATTGTTAAAACTGAGAGCCTGCCTTTCAAGAGTACATAACAGCCAGCAGTTTTTCAAAGGGAACTGCTGGGAGTCAGGTAAAATAAAAAATTAGGCCACAGGCTCAGACGTCTGCTAACGGCCTTACACACTTGTTTCTGGAAAGCTGTTGGGGTGCTGAGCACAACAGGCTTTGAGCACCCTGTCCACATACACTTAAGGGTGTTTTTAATCATGAAGTTTGCTAACTCATGAACTCGCTGATCATATTTTGGTCACTGAGAGTAAAGGGCAGAATTATTTTTTTTTGTACTTGGAAGAAAGCATAGGATTCTGAACCTAAATAAAAGCTTTGCACACAGACAGTTCCTCCGCTCAAGGTATATAATAGCAAATAACCCTTGTTTTGAAAATCTATTCCTGAAAACAGAGGTATTCAAACCCCATTTGAGAATAGCATGTACTCATCAAACAACACTGTCTTTGGGAGATGGAAGCCCAATCGTGTGCAGCATAGCTACTGCTAAAACAATGGACAAAGGTAAGTCCTGAAAAATTAGTTGGCCAATACAGATTGTTCTGCTCGTTCTGTTTGTGAACAGAAAAATATTTTAATAATCCAAGATTATCCAATTCCATCAGGAGCTACATTTCAAATTATGACTCTCACATTTATTTTATAACAGTAATGCACCAATGATTTATAATTTCAATAGTAAAATCCTCTCAGGGCTGAAGTTCAGCATATGAGAAAAAAGACATAATTTATTTTTTCTTTTACTGTTTTGAAGGTTATTGCTTTTGGCTATGTGTGCATATTTAAAATTTCATATACATGTTTAAATAAAAACCTGACATAATATTTAAAAGATGAAATTTTACAGACAATTAGCTCACGGTGTTATTTATTTCCGCTTCAGCGTTCAGTTACGATTCCTCTCTACAGCTCCTTTCTCCCATTTTCCACTTTTCCATCCAGTCACACACCCGTGGAACAACTGGTCTCCCACATTGCCTCACCTGTATGGCTGCTGTAAATTAATCAGTCCTCTCAGCCGAGAGGTGGGGGTTCACAGGGACACAAGTGCTCTAGGAGCTGGCAGGGAGAGGGGTAACAACTTTCCTTCCTCCCGCTGGGGTCCCCTGCTGTCCTCCCGGGACTCTCTCCCTGCTCATCCTCTCCTGCTCCTCAACTTGAGCCTCTGGGGGCTTTGAAAAAGCAGCAAATGAAGAGGGATGGGTGAGGGACAGGACCTGCTGCACCAGTAGGAAGGACTGGTGGCAGTGGGGAGGAAGGATCACAGGAGGACGAGGTGGAGAAGCATCTGAGAACAGGGCTTTCTGCTTTCAACAGCAATGCATGGAGATACTGTAATCTGGACCAGGGAGCTCTCTAACCTAGACTTTTCTCTGCAGAGGGTGGGGAAGCCCATTTTGGGTTAGGGAAGAGCCGAGAACCATCTCTTCAGCCACAGGCAGAGCAAGTGACCTGCAGCTCCCTGTGGGCTGCCCTCGCAGATGCCTGCCCGCTCCCGAGCCAGCTCTGTTGTACCTTGAGTTGTCAAGGAGCAGCAGACCCAGGCTTTCCTCACGGAGCGGGGAACCTCTGTGTACTACATTGAACTGGGAGAAGAAACGGTGAAAGACCAGGAAAATATTTGTACATACAATCACGCGGAAAAGCAACCAAGAGGACACAGCGGATAGCGAGTTTTTAGGCTATGCCCTTCCTGAGTGCCCCACTTGTGATTCACAAAACCCTGGAAAAGCTGCTCTCCACCGCTCCCCATTCCTGGCGACTTACTGGGGATTGAAGCTTACTTAAAAATTTCTACCTGCTATGATCTTGAAATTTTCTAAGTCCAAATAACAATTTTCCTTTTACCTGCAATGAAAAAAGTGGTTTAGTCGATGACACCCAGTCTTTAGCTGCCCCTAATGACAATGGGAAATGTGAGCACGGCCTAAAAAATCAGCCTCAGTCAGTCATATGAAAAGTGCTTCACAAACAGAGATAAAACGGAATTAATTGTATGCTTTATATTTGTATACTTGCTTTCTCCATAAATCAAAGTTTGATTTCTAATGGGTGGAATTTTTCTAGTAGGGGTGAAAATTCACTCCAGCCCCAAGCTAAGGCGTGCTACGCTGACTGCTCCCAACAGCCTGATAAGCATCACTTGGCCGCTGCTTAGACCCCTGTGTTTAATAAAGGATAAATGTGTGACTGCTGCCAGAGCCCAGCTCAACCAAGTGACCGGAGGAGGATCTCAATGATCTGAAACTGCAGTGCGAGACAAGACACCTGTCACGGAAAGAGTAGAAGAATTTTTTTCATCTGGCAAGGTTGTAAAGTGACAGATCTTTTTTCTTGGTGAGCTGGGAAGCTGGTTGCAATTGTCACCGGGGTTTCTATGACAAGACCTGAATGCATGAGGGGTGCCTGCGGCTCTGGAATGCGCTCACCTTTACAGATCTCCGCATTTCAGGGTTCTTTAGTACATTTTTCAATATATTATTGGTAACATAGTCTTTTTTGTAATATTTAAGAAATAAGACAGAATTTAAAGCAATACCCATTCCCAGAATAGAATGGAATTTCAGGAGTGTTGTATCACATTTCACTGAATATACATATATTCCAATTAAATTTGCTGTATTTACTTTTATTTCCTCTACATAAGCTCATGCAATGAAGGGTTACTATAGTAAGAGACCTCTTATAATGAGAAATACGAACAAATAAAGTATACAGGGAAATAGTGAGAGGATGGTAACATTAGCTAAATTTCTGTCCTTGCACGAAAACATCCTCTGTTAACATCTCCTAGGCTAATAAATCAAAATAAGGAGAAGATATTTTAAGGCATAGTGGGCTTGGACAGAAGAGCCTGCAGATTTGTAAGAGGTTACTCTTATTTTAATCCTTTTAACACGCATACCAACTTTCTGCCAACATGAGGCTTCACTCACATATTTTGACAAAATGACTGATTTATTAGATAAAGCTCTATGATGCAAATGTTACAGTATTATACAGAAATAATTTTTATATTTAAAGTCATATAAGGGAAAACAATTTTATTTTTCTTCCCAGGGAAAATATTTTAAAAGCCTAATTTAAATTACAGTGCCCCAGATGCCCAAAAGCTGCCTGCCTGTCTTTCCACCTTGCAATTTATCAGTAGATGATAACATGCCTGATGTGTTGCTTCCTTGCTGTCACCATCTACTTGGCATAAAAATTGATACTTTGATAACACATACTGTTTATTAGGCTAAAAACTGAAGTCATATTATTGATTTTTGGTAGCTGTCCTTATAATTTACGGTTCATTTGCACATACATGGCACACCACACAGAGACTGAAAATCCTTTCAGCTTCGGAAATTGGAGGGATGACGTTCTTAGTCAGAACCTCATTCCTATTAAATCAACGGGAACTGAGCACATTTGAGTACTGATTTTCCAAGCTGCTGTGAATCACAAGCTGGGCACCCTGAAAACTGAGGGTCCTTACAGTCTCTCAACCAATTACATCCCCTTGATGCCCTCTCAGTATGTTCATACATGAGATCCTTCCCTCATGTAGAGTATGGCATCACCCAAGGACACAACAACGTTGCATGGGCACATCACAACACCTCCACAGTGATGTGCAACGTCCCCAGTGACAGGGATATCAGTAGTTCTGCTGCTGCAGCATGAGTGGCAACCCAGCACCGGCTGGGTTGCTGTCCGGCCCATTCCTGAACTGATGGAATCGGTTGGCGACAGCCTCCTCCTGCTTTAATTACTGACTAGAGCTGGCACATTGTGCTCTTCTGATTCCATTTTGCTGGGCATGCTAATATGCATCTTTGTTGACTGCATCTCTTCCAGCTTTGAGCTGTTTTAATGTCTGCAACGCAGATTTGCAACAACTGACACCATGTTTATTCCATGTGTAAAATATGGCACTGAAGAGCAAAGCAGCCTGCAAACCATAACAGCAGGAGTACCTACATGAGAGGTGGCTAGCAGGAGTACCTTCTTTTGAGGGAGACGGTCTTCAGGAACAGAAATGATAAGCTGTCAATATGGTTTCTTAGTCTAAAGATCATTTAATGCTAGAGATACTATGCCAGCCATTAATGGCAACCAACCGCAGGTTCCCCTGGATCATACTTTTGCAGCAAGACCCTGGTACTTCTGATGTCTGTAAAAACAGATCAAACTTCTGAAAGCAGTCACAGAAACATCCTTATTCTAATATGAGTCCCGTCTTGGTTTGTTTGTGTCAGTTTGTATGTGTTAAATGCTAGTGTTGTCCAATTTTCAGAAAGTTAGCCATGGAAAATGGACTTTTTAGATCACTGGTTGTGTATTGAGAAGTTTCTGGAGCACAGCAGAATCACAGAGCAGCTCAAGACATTTTCCTAGTAAAATAGATTGTTTATAGTAAAGTTGCACCATTTTTAGTAGAAGTAGATGCAAAAAAGTCCCTAAATCATTCACTCAAAAAAAAAAAAAGGGGAAGCTGTCCTTCAAAAAGGAGTAGTTACAATGAGTAAAGTTATTAATCATATTATGTCAGTATTTACCATTTCAAGAACTTCAAAGCTAAGCTTTTTGTTAATGCACAAACTATTTAGATGGGGGATGCTGACCCATTTGCTGAATATTATTGAACTGGTTTTTAAAAGATAAAGGTTTTCTGAAATTTAGAAGCAGAGATGCAGAGACAAAAAAAGTAGTCTGTTTGGTAGCTGATATATACCATTATCCATCTGCCTGTTTGGGCGTTCTTAGTGAAATAATGCTGCCAGTGAGAGCTCTGCCAAGCATATTTGCAATTTTCTTTCAATTTTAAATAGCAGGCAATTTTAGATCCTACTTACATTACTCATATGATTTTCTCCAACTGAAAATCCTTCTGTTACTATTTTCCACTGACAGAGAAAATATTGTTTGATATGCAATCTGTTCCTTGCCTTCCAGATTTTGAGTTTATGCTCATCTCAGCAATCAGCTCGCTATTTTCTTTTAAGAAACAAACCCTCACCTCCACGTTTACAGAATAGAAGCAGTGTGAGAAAAGTTATAAAGTTACTGCCATCCCAACAAATGCATTCCCACTGAACGTCACACAAACTCTAAGAAAATCTGCAGAGGGATTTAATTATATAGTATCTTATTCTATACAGTTCTTAAAACTGAGGTATCTTTAAATACCTGGTAGTGATACGGCTGTTGCAGTAAGCACAGGTTAACACACGAGCTTGCGGAGTTGTGAAGTGGTCTGTGTGCATTCAAACGCAACAGGCGACTTCATCTCCTGTGGTAGGCATCCCGAAGGCGCTCACCAGGGGACAGAGAGGAAGCCGAGACTCAAGAGTTACAACTCCCTGAATAAAGAAACTTTCAGATTTTCTAATTTCCGTTTTCCTAAGAGGTCTTTTCCCGAGACATTTAGTTCCCATTTAAAAGGCAACAGAAACAGGAAGAAGGTGCAAGAGTGTTTTGGTTCATGTGCGCAAATACTGCCAGAATATTCTCCTCTCCATCTGTCCCTTTAGCCCGTCAGACTGTCAAATACATGAAATGAATGAAACCCTCTTCTCCAGGAGGTCCTGGGAGCAGAAATCTCCTCCGCCCTCCCTGCTTCCCAGTATTCTCCTTGTTCCCAGGAATGAAACAGGTCACGTTCAACAAAACGGACGTAGCCTACACCCAGCACTTCCAAGCTATGTAGGACCTGAATGGTAAGGATCTATAAGTCAGTAACTTTATACAACTGGCGAGGCAGAATATTGTTTCACAACCCATTTGTATCTAAGCAAATCACCTAAACGTTAAAAATAATAGCTAAGAAAAGCCACAGACCACTAACATCCTCAGAAACAACCTAAAGCAGATATCAAGCTAAACTTTGACTGTTTCTCACTATTATAATTTCATTACTTGCAGAAGAAGCAATAGCTAAATTTTTAATTGCCACACTAGTAATTTTTTACCTTTCTTTCCAATCATTTTGTGGACCACCAAGTAATATCTTATGGTGATAGCTTGAGAAACTGTTGGGAGATTCATCTACCGTTCAACAAAACGGACGTAGCCTACACCCAGCACTTCCAAGCTATGTAGGACCTGAATGGTAAGGATCTATAAGTCAGTAACTTTATACAACTGGCGAGGCAGAATATTGTTTCACAACCCATTTGTATCTAAGCAAATCACCAAAACGTTAAAAATAATAGCTAAGAAAAGCCACAGACCATTAACATCCTCAGAAACAACTTAAAGCAGATATCAAGCTAAACTTTGACTGTTTATCACTATTATAATTTCATTAGTTGCAGAAGAAGCAATAGCTAAATTTTTAATTGCCACACTAGTAATTTTTTACCTTTCTTTCCAATCATTTTGTAGACCACCAAGTAATGTCTTATGGTGATAGCTTGAGAAACTGTTGGGAGATTCATCTACCTCAAAGCAGCAGAAAGGCAGGAAAGATCCATTTTGCATCCACATGTGAAGGGATGGCTCCTGATTTCTGCCCCTGTGGGTCTTACTTCAAGTTAAAAATGATTACTTACGTGAATAAAACAAAGTAATTTGATATTTTTAATGACTCCTAAACTACTAACTTTCTCACCCACATAGCTCAAACAGAAAGCAGGTATACTCAGGGGGAACATTGTATTATTCTAAGAGTTTCGTCTAATAAATAATTAATAAAATGGTTGCCTAATATAGTTGCCACTGAGAGATGTATCTTTTGCAAATGTCACTAACAAAAAAGGGTATATTTCCTGAAAATACCTTTTTTGTTAAATGAAAAAAAATAAATCCTACCCTTTAAAAGAAAATGCTGAGCTACAAAAAACAAGTTTTGTACAACTTATACAACTTCTGGTTTTTGTATTTATAATTAAGATAACATTAGTTGCCCAGATGGAATATAACTTTTTCAGTAAAGATGATGCAATCTTCAGGGAAAAACAAAACAAAACAAGAAATCAAACTACCAACACAGAAGTCACTTCGGTACTTTTGACAGAAGATAAAAAATAGTTCAGGTGCTTGTTTTAAGGCTGCATGAGCTTAAAGTTCACGAATTACAGCTGCTGCAACCATGCTTAGAAGCTACTAAGTGACACAAAACGAGCAGCTGGCGCAGTCCAATACAACCTTGAGCTCTACATTGCAAATGCTTTCACTGGGAAAGATTTTTTTTTTTTTTTTTAAGGAGGAAAAATAGTGCAAATACACACAAAGGTGTTACTTCTGATGTCCCGCACACTGTTCGGGAAGAGGCTGAGGGACCTGCAACTCCTTCAGCCTCTGCCCCCACTGGGATGCCCACCCGCACAGGGCAATCAGAGGGCAGGGCTGGGAGCAGATTGTGCAAAACCAGGCTGGAAATGAACTGCGGGATTCATTAGGCTGGCATCACACTAATTGTGAGTCACCAAAGTGACTTTGTTCATGTTAGTAATTGCAGCAATGGTTTCATTTCTCTATTTATCAAATCAAGGTGCAGCTCAGCTTGCAGCCAGAGGAGAAATCCATGTTATTACCAAAGTGATGGGAAGTGCTGAAAGCAGGTGCTCTTCCTCATTTTACCCACCTGAAGCTGCTTATCCCAACAGCAGATTAAAACAAATCTAATAGCTGTGATAGACTGAGGAAGAGTAAATTTAGAGTTTAGAGGAAATTCACCATCCTGTGCATAAAAACATTGTACATTTTTTAAAAAATTGTAGAAGAACCCTGGCCATTAGACTTGCCTTAATCTTGAGAAATAACATCCAGCTCTCTTGCTAAATTTAAGAGAATCAGAACAACCTTTTAGGCAGACACTGAATTTCAGAGATCATTTTAATATTTCAGCTTCTAAACTGCCTGGAATCATTAAATATATTGGTAATGCCATTTTATTAGTAAGTGTAAATGACAATTCAGTCTGCACATGTTTAACATAAACAGCTTAATTCTAATGAGAAAACACATTTGTTCCAGTTTCTCACAGGCACGTTTGAATTACATCTGAGCTAAAGGCACAGCCTTGATTTTGGATTCCTTAATGACATCTCATTAACAATGAAGCTGAATGAAAACTTGTCATAAATAAATGTAAAGGACACTGATGTAGGAAAACATGTTATTTCATTAGCTGCACAACTCCTGCTACGCACAAAATTGCAGAGGAAAGTAGTGTATAAAAGAATAAACATACTGTAAGTTTGCAGTCATTTTAAAATATTGTAACCTATTCTGGTTGTCCATTACATTGACAGCAATGTAAGTACAATTTTTTACAGAAACAAATTTAATGTAACTATCCTTGCTGCCAGTGCAAAATGCTTTAAAAAAAAAAAATTACTTTACAAAAGTGCCTTCAGCTGGGAGTCCTAAAGTTAGTGTTAGTAAAATAAAGTTTCTTCTAAGAAACATTCTCAAAAATGTATCTTTTATTTTGGCAAAGTGATACAGGAAGGCTGTAGGGTGGTGATCTGGAAATAGATATCCCAACCAAGATTAACAATGAGGAAGCTTATTCCGAGTTAATGAATATACATGTTGACTTTCAGCTTCAATTCACTGGAATAATTACTCCACATTAACATATCAACCAGCCAGCAATCCCAGTCTCAGGTCACTGACTATCTCCTGAAAAGCGTTGCCCCCTCCACCCCTTCCTACCAGACGTGACCTTCGTGCAAAACTCTTGATCTTCTTATGACGTTGTTAACTATGAACTATTCCAGTAACCAAGAAACAAAACTTTTCAGGTATAAAGTTCTAAGTGTATGGATGGCACAAGTAAAAAGAGATGCTAAGAACAAAATTTAAAACAGCTTCACCGTGAACTTGGTGAGCAATGGCAGTCATTAATCAGCACAACCAGAGCGAGCAGGTGACGAGGCACGGTGCTGCACAGTTTTGAAAATTATTTTGCTTTGCATAACCCCCCTATTTTACTTCTGCTGATTTTTGTTCTTGTTTACATTTTGTTGCATTCTTCTGCTTTTGATTAACTTTTTGGTAAAGATTGGGAAAGGGTGAAGACAGGATGATGGTTCAGGGTATGGCAGTAAGGAGCCATTAGGTGAAAGACGGCCAGGTCTCTTCTATTCCAGGCTACGAGAAGCAAGAGTTTGCTCAATTTTCATTTCCCACAGAAAATAGGTTGCTGAACCTAAGACTATTTTTCAATATGTAGATTTCTACTTCCTGTAACCCCACCCCGAGAAATGTGGGAGCTTGTCCATCTCAAAGTGGGTACAGATGAAGAAGCACCTGCATACACCTGGAAGTGCTGACACACAGATACTGAAATAAAATTTTACCCTTAAGATTTTCCTCTAGATTATTTTCTTTACAAACTGCCAGAAAATCTCTCACCTTAACTTGAATGGGCTTCAGGAGTGGGCAGGGCAGAGCACAGCTTTCATGATCTTAATTTCAGGGCTGATAATACAACACTCCTGGGAGAATGGGACCAAGAAAACAGCCTGGTGTCTCCAACTCTGAACTGCTGCTGTATCCCTCTGAAAACCCACCAGCTAAAGCAACTAAAAAATGAGTTACATCTTAAAAAGTAGCACAGCTCATTATATTTTTACCTTATTATACAGTTTTTCTAATGTTATTACTATATAAAAATCCTGGTCTAGTGTGCCATGCAGTCATCTGTTCTTCCAGCAATGCCTTTAAAATAAGCAAACATAAATATTTCTTTTTCCCCCAAGAAGGCTATTTTGTTAAAATGTGTTTAGTGCTGATGATAATGACAAAACAAAACCCCACACATTTAAAAAAAACAAGGAAGGTGTATTGTCAGCACTAAGTGCTATTAGCTGCTAATTTGCCTTTTGTTAATCTCTCTCAGTTTGAGATGTTTATTCTCTACCAGATCATCAGAGAAAATACAAAGGGTGTGTTAAGTGCTTTTCCTGAAACCAGTTTGAATTGCTTCCCTTGGAAGTAAGCTTAGCATCATGGTGTTTATACTAGGAAGAGTATTTTCTTAAGTGTAAAAAGCAGCGTACACTATGATCTAGAAAATAAATATATCTGCAAATAGAAGTAGCAGTTCTCAGAGCTCCACCATTATTATGCATGCCATTTACCCCAGTTAAGAATGTTTCTGTTAATTATCTTTTTTTAAACAAAGGAGTTTTTTATCTAAAACAAAAAAAGAACTATTTTGAAATGAATTTTCACACCATACCCACCGTTACAAAAGTCTAAGTTAAAAAAGACCAAACGCTGATACACTTAAAAAAATCAAACCTGAATACACTTTTTAAAAGCTTAAAATTTAAATGACAGAAGAAAGCAGCCAGGTGGATACAACCAAAGATCTGCTTGAAACTTCTATTTTTGGAATATCAATATTAGAATTTCTGTTAACTCTAACAATAATGCTCTTTGCAAGGTAAGTTTTATAGAAAGAAGTGTTAGTATAGAAATAAAAACTTGGTCTTTTGCATTGCAGAGAATCCTTCTCCTTTGAGAGCATGACCACAGTGGGATAATTAGTCTGACATTTAAATGTTTCTACCCTTTTTAATTGTTTATGCCCTTTAAGCAAAACAGCTGATTATGAACTTCAATGTTTTTCATCAGTCTAGGGAGAGTCCTAGATAATTCACCAAAACAGATCCAACTATGCTTAATTTTAATAAAAGCAAACAAATTTTAAGTACTAGGAGATCTTTTTCCTTTGACCAAGCAAGTCTTTATTGCTTCAAGTCTATCTTCAACTAAATCTTCTTTAACACAACATCAGTTAACACTGAATGAAGGGTCTTTTAATAAAGCAACTTTAAATAAGCCTCCTCAATTTAAGTTGTGTGGTATGCAGGTTTTTGGCACAAGTTATGGAATGACAAGTGTAAAGTAAAAACTGTCAAAAATTGAGAAATGTTGTTTAAGGAAAATATTGGGGGGGAAAAAAAGTTATTTTTGATACTTTACTGGAAGTGTTGTGTTCTTTCACATGAAGACACACCCAACACAGACCGCTTGTTTAAGCTCCCTTCTAGGCAGCCAGCTGTCCTCATTTGGAGGGCTCCTGTCTTGTCCTTACTGCAGCAAGCAGCCATCCCCCCAACGGCCCGCTTCCACCATGGGCAGAGTGGCAGGGGCCCCCCCCACCACTCAGTTTTGCCGCTCCACCTCCTCCTCCTGTGGGAAGACTCTGGACAACGGGCCATGGCCCTTCTGCTTGGGGAGACTGGGAAAAGAAAGAGGGGAAATGCTGCAGCCCAGGAAGGAAACAGAATTTACTTGTAATGACTAACAACTAACAGCAAAGACCCTCCATGTGCCTCATCCCTTTTGGATTCCCACCACCCTCCATCATTTGTTAGCCACACAGGCACCCCATAAACCTGGCAAAACAGAAAGAAGGTTGCTTAGTAAAGGCAGTTTCTTCTCCAGCCCCATCCAGTGGGCCTACGAAGGCCACAAGTACTTGGAGGTATTTCTGAAAGCATCCTGCGGCAACCCTCTGGGACCTGTCGAGCATCTGGCAGGGAGGCAGCTGCTTGAACCTGACCTGCAGCAGCTGGGCAGCCGCCTCATTTGGAGTCAGCACAGCTGTCATTACACTGGAGCCAAATTCCCAGTTCTTGAGAGGCAACATTCAATGCTATTTTTTTATGCTGACAACTCAGAAGTCAGCAGCGTGCTGGTTAAACTATTCTAAATCCAGTTTTTGCATACACAGAAAGCAATACTAGTTTCCACAGGTGATATGTGAGTTGATGTGATTAATAGGGATTTTTCATCTCTGACTACTGTTATTTCCATATAGCCTGAGGCTAGATTACTGCTCTCCTAAGAGCCCCTGCATACTCTTGCAGTTAAAAACTTTTCTTAAAATGAACTTAATGCAAACTTAAAAACAAGAAAAAGGAAAGCAATGCTATTCGCTTAATATTATTTTCTTTTCATTCAGGATCAGTTGTGCAATAGGGAGGATGCACACATACTTTACTAACTTTTATACAATAATACAGAACAGTTGTCACCATTCAGATGTCACTGACCTCTTCCCAGGTCAGACAAACTACCATTAATGCCAAAAAATAACACAATCAATGTGTTGGTGGAGACAATGTGCCTTGGTATAGAAAAGTAATTTTGGTGCCAATTTTTGAGAACCCTTCCTTCCCCCATTCTCCTTTTCTTCTGCCTCCTCCTTCTCTGCAACTATTCCACAGCGTGTCCTTTGGCAGAAGAGTGGGACGTGTGTCTAGAGGAGCAGACCACACCATGGAAAACTCTGGCCCTAAACCAGGTATAAGGCTCACACAGGTGCTCCTTCCTACAGAAGCTGGCATGACAAAAGTCTAATGCAGCCCTTGCAGATCTTGGTGAGTGGGTCTTACTACTACTCTCTACCCTAACCTGAGGACCACATTTTGAAAAGTGACTGAAAAGCTAGGAAGAATGTAGGAAAAAAGCCAGAAAACCTATTTGAAGTCTGGAGAAAATGTCCTATGGTCATAGACTCAACAAGCTCAATATATTTACTTATCACAAACAAGATTTTGTCATGACTTAATTACAGCATATGGAACTTTCAAAGGGAAGAAACAACAGATATTATATATAATATTGATGTATTGGAGGAAGTAAGTACAGGCCAGAAAAAAAAAAAACCCATAAAAACTTCCATTGGCCAAAAAGAGAAACTGGGTAGATTCAGCCCAGATTAAAGCAGTGCATTTTAACAGTGGATTAACCCCTAAAACAGAGCAGTGAGAGTTTCTTATATCTCAATATCTCCAAGTACAGACTGGTTACAATTCAAGGAGACTTGCATTAGCAAAAAAGAAAAAAAGTATAATTAAATATCCATGACTTTATATAGGGCTAACTATGTGCCATATAATGTTCTGGAAAGCACCAGAGTGCAACTGGTCAGTTGTTCACAAAGGGTGCGTTTAGCTCCAGTTTTCTTGAGAAGAAACAGCAGCTAATAAGCTTCTTCAGAAAGGAAAAAAAAATCTTTCAAAAACTGATTCAGAGTAAGAAAAAATATTTAAATTTTCTGAATTGATTTCACTCGCCTTTCTTGGCTAACGTGACTCTTGGCTAACGTACTACTAGGTAACAATGCTACAAATCCAGTCTGGCCCTAAAGGAGTGGTCAACCCAAAAGGCTTTGACATCCCTGTCCAGCTGAAGGTGGGCTTACAGACACCAACCATACAGTCAGAAATGGTTCTTGCTCATGGATCTTTGGCCAGGCACTGCTCTTGCAAGTCTGAAGACAATTCCTCAGCCTACCCAAATGAAGAGCTATATTGCCAAAAAGTGCCTTAATTCACTAAGATGCTTAAATAGTTATTAACAGGGCAATTTCAGAAGAACACTGCATAAAGTCTCAGTATTTTTTTTAATATTAAAGAGCACACACAGTAAGTCTCTCCCTTATTAACACTCATTTATCACTAGTTAGGCATTTTTAAAAAATAGATGCAAAGTTACTGAATCAAACCGAATAAATAACTGAGAAATACAATTTTGTGAAATCCTTTGTCCTTTCAAGGAATGGTCAGCATCATAGCACTACCCCTCCAGCTACATTGATGAAAACACCAAAGCCACAAACATGGCCCTTGAGCCTGTGCTACTTACTTTGGTAATACATAGATTTAAACACCACCTTGGGAAGACCTCCTCAAACTGGTAAAATACAGTTGAATTGTGGGTTGCCCTTAACACAGAATATGATGAACATCTGGGAGTTGCTACGGTTAATGAGTATGTGACACAGCAAGGTGGATTCACTCACACATCCCTTAATTAACATGTTTATAAATATTCATAGGTCAACTAGATCTCTAATTATTCCCAGAGACTTAGAGAAGCCTAATCTTCTATTAAAATCTTAGCCTTTTATCTTTTTATCTGCTAGGGGTTTTTTGACCAAATGTTAAATCTGTCACTTGAAAAAAGCTGTGAACTAGGGAGTGCTCACTAGAATTTGGAAAAATCATTTCAGTGAGAAATTAATTAAAGTGAGATATAAACAGCGTGGTGCAACAAGCTGAACAAGGAACACTAAAAACATGTACTACATTGTCTTATTTCAGGTGTAATACCACTTCATGTTGGTATTCTTCACACTACAGTAAAGCTTGAGGCAAGAACTAAGAGGACTTAACTATTTTATTGTACAGATAGATGAATACGTCTCATGAGTCTGCATACATAACGGTACACGACGAGTCTGTACCTATACCGCATGCAGATGAACCAAGTATTGGCCATCTCATTTTCTTCCTCCACAGTGGCTCAACCGTGCCATTCCTCCACCCCACAAACAATCCCAAGCCATGACAGGACCCCCTTGACCCATTACAGCGTGCCAGAAGAGCACAGACCAGACTTTGTTGGAGGTGCTGGTGCTACAGCATCCTGTCTTGTATCAAGACATTTTTACCACACCTATATTTTGCAATGCAACCCTGTGGGTGGAGACAATGCAGATGCCCAGCAGAGTCCTGCACTGACGCAGCTGCAGTATTCATGACGAGTTGGCCCAGGCATCCACACTGCTCTCTGTATTTCAACCTTGCCTACTAAATACTGCCCTCTCCCAACTAGTCTGATGGTCTCTCACTTTTGATCTGTGCTTTTGCAGGAAAAAATGCATGGAGATTAACTGACCAAAAAAAAAAAAAAAAAAAAAAAAAATCTTTCCATTTCAGACCAAGAACTGTTCAGAATCACCTCTTCAGAACAGCAAAGATCTCTCAAATAGACTCACATTCACCTCCAATAACTACTGAATGCCCAGAAAATAAAACCTGTAGCTCTTAGGAACCAATCTCCTCAGGTTCCAATTTTTCCTTCTCTTTCCTGTTACAGATTTTCCTTTGGCAGAAACAGCTTTGCAGTCCCACAGCTGAAATACCACCTACAAAGAACCCTGTACTCCAGTTTCATGAGATGAAACATCCATAATTGCTGACATACAAGTCCCAGCAACTTCTCTTCTTGTGAGGACTGCAACTCCTAGATATCAGTGTAGATTTTGCCCTACCTAAGAACCCAGTGACGGAGGTAGGAAGGGTTGGAAGATGCACTGGATGCATGGTGGAAGATCAGCCAGACAAGAGAGCAAAGAGAGTACACTGTGCAGACAACTATGGACTCACGTAGGCGATTCTTGGATGTGAATGTGTAGACACTTTTGCTCAAAGGTTAGAAGATAGGCAAGAAATAGGTACAAGAATGGCAAAAATCCATAGCTGTTTCCAAAGGGGAAAACCCAACTCCTGTGTTTCTTGTAAAATAAGGCAAAAAATGTTAATTGAATTGCAAGTAATTTGAGCTGGAAGAGACACTGCTGAATAGGAAAGGTGCTTCAAAAACCTTACAAGGACTACAGGGGGATGCACTTACAGTCAGTTGGAAGTTAGCAGGAGTGTGACTTTCAAGAGCCTTTTTTGTGACAGAAAACTCAAACACAATCCAAGACTGAATTGCTTCTTTGCCTAGCCAAAGGCTGCATACTGGAAAACAAAGACAAAATAATACAGGACTGGTGAAAACAGTTTTATATTTTGCCAATGAAAACATTTGGCAAAATATAATTTGATATCTGTGTTTATACAGCTTACTGAAGAGAGAATTCACTGTAATGCTATAATCAGAAACTGATAGCTTGCGTGTCTTGTTTTTTAATTATGAGGACACTGAGAAGAAATTAAATATCAATTTTTATAATATTGGTATAGCACCAAAAGAAACAGACAGTAAAACCCTCAGCAGCATATCTACACCTAGTGTACTACTTTTGGGGTGTTTTGCATCTCCAAATTTCTTTCCTTGAAAAGACAGTATTTCCTACAATCCTTTTTCTTTCATTCACACCCATTTTTCCATTATATCCTGCTCCCATTCTCACCCACTGTGGTTTTTTTTCCCTTTTCCTCAGTTCTTTCCCTTTTAACGATCTCAAGACTATACAAGAAATATGTTGTCAACCTATAAGCATTTTATTGCAAAAAATGCATCCTACTAAAATAAAATAACTCTGGTTTGAAGACTTCAGGAATTACTCTCATATAACAACGATAGATAAATACAAAGCAACAGAGAGCAATTACAGCTACAGGTAACCAATATGTAGCAATTATTCCTTTACAAATAAGCATAATCTCACAGTACCTATACTGAAGAACGCAAGTTATTATTGTTATATGCAATTTTATGCATACAAACATAAATTAGATTTTGACATTGCACACAAATTCAGTTTGTACAGTTTTGAAGTTCAATAAAATATTATAAGTACCATTATAAATCCAGAAATTACATCCAGCCTCACATTGCTAAGCATACCATCTCCAAGCCAACAAATAAAAAATTACACTTCCCATATTGGTCATGGCTAGTTCACTCATCGCAAAGTGGCCATGTTCCCACTACATAGCATTTGGACCTCTAGTTTTAAAACACAGTTGTTCTTTTTTGATGTTTCTTCAGTTCCTAACAGCTTAGTTAATGTGAGGGCTGAGCAAATGAAATAAATCTCACCCATTCTAATTACTGAGGAATTCCTAACAGCAAACCATCACCAGAATTGCAATGAAGTTTTGTTTCACAGGGAATTGGTAGGTTCACTTAATGAAAGAGTTGAAAAGAAAATTAATATATTTGTATAGCGGGTGCTTGGGGGACCAAAACTTAGGACAAACTGAGGAGCTGAGTTTTTGACTGTATTGAAGTAATTACTATTATTTTGGGAAATGAAACGCTGAAATATATTTTTCATGGTGCAACTGGTATGGCTAACAGCGCTTTGGAAAAGATTAATTTCCTTTTGAGAGAGGCAATATGAGAGAAGAATTAGTGAACATGAGACAAAAGGCACCGTATTGTGATACAATATAAAAAACCTCTATAGAACAATAACAATTGATAGGTGCTGCACAAGGTTTGCATGAAAGCAAAGGCTAAAGCAAAAAAAGATAAAATTATATGATCATGATCAAAAGTTAAGCAAATATGGTAACACTTTAAATATAACAGCAAGATTTCATAGTGTGAATTAATGATTAGATACAGAGAAGTACAATGGCAAGTTAGAAATCTTACTGCAGTTTTGTTACAATTCCTTCACCAAATATACATCAAAACTACAAAAAAATTTAAATTTTAACTATTGTAAATATAAATTGACCGAGTATAATATAAACCTTTTCAAAAATACCTATAAATATTTCACTTGAATTGTAAATGTGAATAATCAAATGTTGATGGGGTAAAAATCATGTCACTTGCAGCCAGGCTGAATTTGCTGTTATTCCTCTTTGCTTTTGCAACAGCACTGTTTCTAGGTATAGCAACAACCTGGAAGTGCTGCAATTCTGGAAATGGTTTTGCGGACCCCCCTGCAAAACCAGGAGTTTCAGAACAAGAGTTCTTGGCTTTTGCTTTATGACACTCAGAGGAAAGTCTTGTTTCTTATATAAATTCTTAATTTCAAATGTTTATTTGAAACACACAGACTGACTTCGTACTACACCAAGACTATTTCTACACTCAATTGTTTTGTTTCAGTCATTTCTCCCACTAAATGGAAACTCAGAACTAAAGATGAAGTTGCAAGCATCACCCAAACATCTTCCTTCCTTTTTAAGGGAGCAAAATTGTTTGCAAGTGAATCGCCAAAAAAGTATAAGAGGAAAAAGCAGTGATTTTTAACCATCAAGCAAGCAAGTTCACTACAGAACAGTTCTTCACATCAGAATTCAGTATAATTGCCAGTGTTTTCCCAAGAATGACTAAGGGGTGAAAGAAAAAAGTTGACTCAGGGAAGTGGGATGAAAAAAAGATCTGTATGAAGATATCACCTAGTCATACTTTGTCAGACAGAGCTTGGCCTGTGACTATGTGGAGAAAGCAAGTATCAGCAATTTTTTGCCACTATGGTCTACGTAGGGTTTTTTAAACTTTGTTTCATAACATCGAGTAACTTTGCAAAGCATCCTGGCAAATTGTCCTGATTTTGGCTGGGACAGAGTTAATTTTCTCCCTAGTATCTGGCACAGTGCTGTGTTTTGGATTTAGGATAAGAAGAATGTTGCTAACACCCTGACGTTTTAGTTGTTGCTAAGTAGTGTTTACGCTAAAAATCAAGGACTTCCCATGCTCTACTAAGAAGGTTGGAGGTGCACAAGAAGCTGGGAGGGGGCACAGCCAGGACAGCTGACCCCTACTGGCCAAAGGCATATTCCATGCCATATGACGTCATGCTTAGTATAGAAACTGAGCCGACTGGGGTTAAACCATGACACAAATGTAGACTAATGCATGCACTGAACAGGCAGGTGGAGTTCAGTGAGTTGCCACCCTTTTCCTCTTGTGCTCTCTCCTAATGGTCAATGTACCTTACAGCACTGGAAAAACAAAACATCTTTCCTACTTCAGAACTAACTGTTGAGATTCCCAACCATAATTCAGTTACTCTGAATGTAGTATCCAAATCCTGCCAGTCCCATCAGTATTATTGGAGAAAAGTAGGCTAGGAAGGAGATCTAAAAGAGATGTCATGAACAGGCTAACAGATACATTTCTGCAAGCAAGAAGGTACAGTATTTACTACAACCTATAGAAAATAAAAATAGATTATCAAATATATAGAAAACATTTTGTAGACATTGTCAGTCACAGCATTCTTGACTGAACAGAAACCAGCTAGCCACATGGTAGCTTCTTACGTTTCAGATATATCGTAAGCACAGTGAAGCACAAGCACTGCTTCTGTCCAGACCAAAAGGGCAGCCGTGTGTGCTGTCTTGCTTTAGCATAGCACGTTTCCTTCTATCATTCAGCTATACACAGATTTTTTTTTTCCCATGGGATTTATTTTAAAGTTTTTTTAAGTTTTAATGATGTATTTTTGAACAAGGCTATCCAAATCAATATCCACTTGGTTTTTTTAGTTTTCAGGCTTTCTGTAACAGATCTTGATCCCCTCTAAAGAATACTGTTCCTACTACTTAACTGTTATGGAGATCAAATAGTTCCATCCTAAAGACTGTGAATGATGATCCAGGGCTAAATTTCAAGTGCATCAAGAACCTTCTATTAGTTTTAACTGTATGGAAATCATTAGGTATGTCTCAAGTAAGGCAAGCAAAAATCCAGTGACTACTTCTGAATTTTTAGTTGTCAGTGTTTTTTAAAAAGAAATAGAATTTCCTTATTCCATATTGCAAATAATGTATTGTTGATACACATCTCACTCATACAGGTTTTATGATAAAACATGAAATATCTGCTCTAACGCCAGAAATACTGAACACTACATCTTAACTGCATGCTGTGCGATACTGATTTAACAAAAATCTTTGTTAATGTTACAAATAATCAGCACAGTTCGTATTTAATCACTACTGTAATTGCAATCACAGGTGTAACTGCTGATTCTTTTTTGAATTGCTGGGGGGATACTTTTTTGGATATAATTTAACACCAGAAATGGGAATATCTGGTGTCTGCTCCCAGTTTCTGCATTTCCATTTATACAAGCCAAGAGGAAAAGCCATGGGCAGAGTTCTGAAAAGCTGACTCTCAGTTTCACACTGTGATGGACACCTATTGCAAATTGTAGCCCCCAAAAGATGCAGTCCCTAGAACAGTTTGTCTCAAAAACTTCTGTATGCTCCCTATTCATTTTTTCCTTCCATGATGGGAACATAACAGTTCTGTGAATAAGGCCCTTAACATCTCTCTATTAGGACAGGAGATATGAGTAGCAATTATGATAATTAAATGTAATTACATTAAAAATAATTAGCACTTTAGCTATCAATTGCTGTGCACTGCACAGACCAAATTTCAGTCTAATTTTTATTACTCTGTTCTTCATTCAAAACAGTGAATGGCAGAGAGTATTTTCTTTTCATGTGTGCTGTGCTCTCATTTTAATGGGCACTATCATCATCTGAGTAGAATAACTACTACCAGAGGTGACATAATTGTCAAAACATTACAATTTGGACTTTTTCCCAAAAGACTCAAGTAACTTATTTTAATACCTCTACTTATGAGACTATGAACAAAAGATGCCTGCCATCTAACTTTATGGTTTAACAGATCTCTCCTCATTAAAGATACTTAAACACAATTAAAATGGATGATAGGATCAAATTGAGTAAACAAACTTTTGGATAGACTTTATTACTCATTGACTGTGGCATTAGAAATACTTCAGCATGCCAGTATCTTGTGAGAATTCAGTTGGACTGTTTGTACGTATGTAATAGCAAAAGACACTTCAGCATTTATAGAATCTAGCTGTTTGATACAAACCCAAACCAAAACTACATTATCTCTTTCTGAATCTATGAAATTGTACTGTCAGCTGGTACAGAACAGAAGGTCTTCATAAAAGATAATCTCCTGATCTAATGAGTGTGGCTTGAAGCGCTCAGAGCTGGGACGGATGAAAGACCTCTTACACACTGGGTAAAGCGCGCTTGGGAGCCGCCTCAGTGACAGCTGGTTTCTCCAGACTTGCTCATGGAAAGACACCTCGCCTTCTCCCACTTCTTGGGCAGATTCCTCTTTTCTTACATAAAATCTTAGGCTATTGAAAGTGACTCCACTCTGAAAAGAGAATAATCTTTGGTTTTCCTTACCTATCAGCTGACCAGACCAAAATGCGGATATAGGCAAAACGAATTATTTACTTGTCAGTTACAAGTCCTTCAAATTCAACTAATAATACACTCAAAATTAAAACTGAGTCCTTTCTCAAATGACCTCATAAGAAATGACAACAGTCCTGCTAGATCCACACAGTAACATTGGACTCGTTTGATCTGGTGAATACAGGAACAATAACACAAGAAAAATAATATATTCATGTACCACCTCTGATTTTGATACTCACAACTGGATTGGAAAAAATAAATTAAAAATGCTCTGGGAAAAAAAATTTCAGCTGTCACTCTTAAAACGTCTACATCAGTAGAAAATCAGAAATAAGAAGGGAAGTCATTCTGCTATCACCCAGCGTATGTCATCTGTATAAATGGGTAACAGACACAGGAGAGAGTGCATAAAATTGCAGAATTTGCCTAGCAATGTAAACCCGTATGAACACAAAGTTAAATAAAATTACAGCCAAAGGAACCAAGGGACAAACAGCTCTGAACTGAGCTGACCATTTAGAACTATTACCAAGGTACTTTTAGATAGCCCAATCCCTGCATACCACTTCTAAGCTAGTTACAGATCAGCCTTTCTCCCACCCTGTGTCTGCATTTAGATGACAAATACTGCAGGGCACAAAGTATTTGCTTGTACACATTTGTGCAGCACCCAGTACAATATGGTTCCGTCTTGGTTTGACAATAGGTGCCACAACTATAAACATGATTAATACCTACCCCTGGAAGACATTTCTGGCCAGTTCATGTGATATTTACTATCAGCATCATGAATTCTCCAAGTCATTCGAAACATACTCATTAATCATTAATAGAGTAAATATTTGCTGGTCTAGTGAGGCAACTAGGAATCCAATGTTTATCTGTGTTAAGAAAATCCATTATTCAAATACTGTCTAAACACCTGCTTTATTTATAGGCTTGTATCATAAAAACTCTTCCCACACTTGGCACTCGCATTACTCTTCACCTCAGAAATACTTTCCAAGGCCAAACCATTAGCTGCCCACACTCTGCATTTTCTTTAAAGACTACAGCAGCATTATGCGTATGGCCATTTCAAGCTGATTTGTAGCATGTCCTCCATTTCTAATGGAGTGCTTATAGACCTGTGCTTTTAGGGGGTGCAGCACTTAAAGGCATTTTAAGGAATATTAAACTTTCATCTGTCGTTTCTTCTATGTATCACATTCAACTTCTGCCCTCTACAGCCACAGTCTTTACAGGCCTCTAAGGGAAGCCTGGCTGATTGGCATAACCGGGGCACAGACACGGGATAATGTCACTGCCCTCTCTCTCAGAAAAAACCTAGAGGCAATGAGTCAAGAGAATAAATCTTGTGGGGAACTGGGACACTGTGAGGATAACAGGGTGGGAAGAGAGGGAGAAAAACAAGGGAGAGAGAATATCACTGAAGTTTGTTCAAGTCTCAGGTTTGCAAAATGTAATTTTCCACTTGGTAATGCAAAATGAGCTAGGAGATTACTGCTTTGGCTAACTAGACAAGAACAGTTATTTGATTTTGAGCTGATTTCAATAGATCCTAATTTTTCTGTATAACGACAAAAATCTTACTTTAGGTCAAACCACTACTATTACTTTTGAATTTTTTTTTGTTTAAAACTTTCTTATTATACCAGAATTTTGAATGACAAAATGAGGAAAAAAAAAATAAATCTAGACCAACCCCTTTTTTTTTACCAAGTTTAGTTTCCTAACTTCAGTCAATCTGTATAACATCTTCCTTCAGGAAGATGCATAATTCATTGTAGACTGCACCAGGTGGATGAAATTTATATAATTTTATACAGGCATGCACAAACACACACATATGGTATCTAAACACAGAAATGCTTAAAATAAACAATAAAATCGATCAGGTGTCATTAGCTTGCCAAGACACATTTTTACATGGTCCACCTCTAAAGTTATTTATGAATCATATACTTCTAGGTTGTGCCATTAAACAAAACCTTTACATCTCCCTCCAAAATAAATCAAACCATTAATAAATCTAATGTTAATATCTTCTGTACATGGGTATCCTTCAAATCCAAGTTAATTAAAAAAGAGGGAACATATCTCTAAAATGTTATTGCTAGGTAATGCCTTTTGTTGACAACATTCATTGCACATTTTTAATTTAGCTTTTTCATTTGCCTGTGCAAACCTGGAATAAAACATAAGGTGATTGAAGTAAATTACAAAGAATTCTGAATCTACACTTCTAAAAGTATGCAAAAAAACCCTGAAAAGCGGTCAGAGGAATGAGAAGACATACAAAAAATAGAAGGTGGAACTGAAGGAATGGGTTTTGTTTGATACAAAAAAAGGAGGACAGAAGAGGGATAAAAAACCCCATCCTTCTCTGTCATGACAAAGAGGATGCTATCCAATAGATGATAATGTACAAAAATAAAATCAGCTTAAGCTGCAACAAAGAGAATTAAGGTAAACAACAGGGAAAACTCTTCCAACCTTATGACAATGAAAGGCATCAATAGGAAGCTTGTAGCCTCCTTCAGTGAAGGTTTTAAACACCTCAGACAAAACCTCTTTCAGGGTTGGTTTAAGTAGAGTACATCCTGCATCAATGCCAACAGCTGAATTAAATGATCTCTGGGGGTCCCTCCTAGCCTCCACATTTCCATAGCACTATGATCTCTGCAGGTAACACATTAGCATATGTTATTAATTCCACTTCGTGTTCCAGTTGCAGCACTCCCTGCAGGGCAGGAAAAAGGTAAATCCTGGATTTAAGTCACAGCCAACACCTGTAACATTCTTGTAGAGACTTGAAAGGTGAAAAAAATAGCATTAACACTGTGACCTACGCTTGCATCAAAGTAACACAAATTTAAGTGTTGGCATAGTATCATCAGTACTATCTGACACTGTATTTGCAGAATAATATACATATCTTTTCGGGGGCTGTCTTTCAAATGTGGAGAAATATAAATAAGTTTCCTCCCTCAGAGCCCTCCAGCCCAAGATGGCTACAGGACATACACAGTCAATCAGGAATTTATCAGATTGTGCTGCTGAGTGGGCAAGAGGTTTTCACACATATTTACCAAGCCATCTTTGTGTACAACCAGTAATAGCTTCTGGTTCAGAAATCGATAGTTCTGTCGTACATTTGTTACAAAGAGTGATTATAATGCCCATTTTTCAATCAGGAAAAAATAATCGATGCAAAAGGCTCATTTACTGCAGATAAAGGAGATTGAAAAGTTTGCGGTAATAGCTGGGACCAGAAAGAGCCCTTATGAAACAGCTCCGCCAAGAGAAGGGAAGGGATTTGAAGTTTCATCTTGTATAGTTGGATGTGCGTATACCGGGAGTGTTTGTGCAGCTGACTATAACTGAACAGAACCTTATTTGCTTCTGAAATATATCTTTTTAAAAGGTACAGAATAAATGAGAGCATTTACAAAGCTCTCAGCCTACTGTAGGCAGTCCATGACATTGCTCACTCAGCTTAACATGTGCTCACTAAAATACAAATTAAACCATACTGCTTACATTGAAATGAAAGAAAACCACGTTTCATAGCCTAGGACTCTATGTTTCTCTTTTTATTAAAACCTACATAATTGTAAGCCTCTCTAGCACTGTATTTATTAATAATCTAAGACATAAACTAGAAAGAATTTTAATATTGTCTTGTTAATAGAAGATACTATTCAGATAGCTATTTCATGCTAAAGAACTGCGTATTATTGCCTTTTTTGCAACCTCAAAGTGCAAGTGAGCATACTTAGATATGACATCTGAATTAAGGTGACTATATACCTGTGAGAAAAACCCATAAGGTTTTCTGATACTGATACCTACCAACAGGTAGGTCAGTGCTAACACCAGTTTAAGAATCCTTCACAAGCAAAAAAATCTGTGATGAGGCTAAACTACGCTTATTGAATTTCCAAATGACAGCCAAAGGGGAAAGACTTCATGAATACATGAGGAAAAGATTACATTTCAAAGGACTTCTTAAAAATTAAAAAATGTAAGTAAAAAAAAAGTCTTCCAGTATGAGAAAGAACAAGGTCCAACATTCTGGATGAAGCTCTTAGTCGTGTGCTCAGGTAGTCCTGAAAGGAGCAGGGAGCTGGACTTGATGATCCTTATGGGTCCCTTCCAACTCCAGATATTCTATGATTCATGCAGAAGCAATAATTGCCTAAATACAGAATTGGTAAACAGCAGGCAGGCAGCCTGCAGAAAACAGTCAGGTGATCCAGGATTGATAGTGGGCCACCACAAAAATATCACCCTGATGCAAACGGTGGGGGGCGGAAGAGAGGGGGAAGCTGTCCTGCTGTCCTTCCATTTAGCTTTGGAAAGGCATCAGGTTTTGTCAACTTTATTTTGGCCACTCTAAGGTGCCACGTTTCAGGAAGGATATATGAACCAGCAGGATATATGAAAGCAAGAAGATAGTAACGTGCTTTCAGCATCTAGAAAACATGACTTTAAAGAAAGATTAAATATCCTGGATTTACTTAACTGCATAAAATGAAGACTAAGGTCAAATAACAGTTTTCAGCTGTGTCAGAAGGCCACTTTTAAGGACTGTGGGATAACCTGTACTTCATATCTGTAGCAAGTAGAGCACGAAAGGCATTTAAATTGAAAGAACATTTAATAGCATGGAGAGTGAAGCATCAGGACTTATTTTCTGTGTCCATCACTGAATCATCTATACAAACAGCTATTAAGAATGCTACAAATATTATTAATCTAGTTATGTCAGGGACACGGTCTGAATGACTTCCAGAGTTCATCTGCAGTCCTATAAATCTATGGTGGTTTTCTACATACTGCCAAGAACACCCATCTGTGTCTTTAAAGAGGTATGCACACAGACCTAGTTTTGTTCTTTAAATACACTTCACTTTGTGTATCGTGGACAGAGCCATCAACTTAACAGATCTGTGTGAAGACAAAAAAAAAATACCCAAACAGTAAATTAAAAAAAATGTTAATTTGGAAAAGTTCAAAGTTTATATTTTTCCCCATAGTTTTTACAGAAGCTAAAGTAAGTGAAGACTTTCATGTTTTACATTAAAATCCTGAAATCCTTTCCCAGATAAAATTACCTAAGAACAGCTTGGCCTAGCTCAGAATATACAGTTTGAGAAGTCTACTAAAAAAGTGGTCACGATGGTTAAAAAAAAAAGGAAAATTAGATGTTTCATTAATGTAAACCAAAGCAAACTGAACAGACATAACCATAAAAAAGATTTTTTGAGTGTATTACATGGGTGGGATTTGGGTATGAAGAAAAATCAAATGAATGAGATGTGGTCAACTGAGAAAAAGGAAAAAGAACAACAAATTAAATACCTACAAATATATAACAGGCATTCTGTAGAGAGAAGTAGGTTTTATTTGCACTAGGTTTTTCAAGAAAGAAGCAGTAGTAGTCTGAAGCTGCATCACTGGAAATGTAGGTCAGCTATTGGGAAAGCATTATTCTAGAAGAACATTAAGCATGGGGAAAAGCTGTTAAGGGAAACTAAAATTTACTGAAGGATTTTAAATTGTCTTTAAAGCTTGAATCAATTAAACTTGAATGAATAGATTTGATAGAATAGGAACTAACCTTCACTTTTCTCTCATGGTAAAGTTTTATTATTCTCTCATTGAACTGAACTGAATTGAAAAAAAAGGTCTTAAAATATTGTGTGTTCATTTCACATACTTTTGTTCTTTATTGTCAGAGATACTTTAGCCCATCAAATTAAGATTCACATTATACCGTTCAGGTATCTGTACATACTAGCCAAAAAATTTGGAACTAATTGAATGTAACAAGGAAAAAAAGGGAGTTGTTATTCGCTACTAATGTTTCTTAACTTTTTTCTAGCTAAAAGTTTAAGAATCTACTATACTTGAGCAAATATGCGACCATTTATTTATTCTAGGGTAATACACAACTGTCATATATTTACTTAACATCTGTAACTTAGGCACAATGCCACATTTGTATTATGGTATTAACTTACTCACTACAAAGGGGCAAAATCTAAAACAAAACTCTTAAGTGAGCTAGACAAGAAATAAATGGGGTAGCAGTTAATCTTTGTTTGAAAAAAAATTTTTTTTTTTTTCTTAAACTTGGCTATAAGTGTGATTTCTACTCTTAAAGTTGTTTTGGTAATGGTTCCCTGAGTCATTAAAATTAACTCTGTATTATGAAGTACAAACTGTTGGAACCTCTTGGTATGTGAAATTTTCATTCACTGCAAAACAGTGCCTACCGTAAGACAAGTAGGAAGTGACCTAAATGATGAAAAGTTTAATCTGTATTTTGTCTGGCAAACAAATCCTTTTAAATAGGTAAGTGTTATTTAGATTGATAGATTAGCAGATAGTCTTTAAACTAACCGAAACACAGAAAAGCATATCACCACCTATTTTATGCAAAAAGAGATTAATGTTATCTTCAGTACAGCAGCATCTTCTGACTCGGATCATAGAATCATAGAATGTTTTGGGTTGGAAGGGACCTTTAGAGGCCATCTAGTCCAACCCCCAGATATCTGACCCTTTGCCCTCTTCAAATTGTGCCTTTGTGAGCAGATGAGAATATAAGCAGAACTGACATCTTTCTGCATATAAACATTATCTGCATATAAACATTGTCTGCATATAGCAACACGCACATATGGCCGTGCAGCAGATATCCAAATGATCTTTAGGGGTCTATTCACAATTAAAAGTTCCACACAAACATATGTGAACTAATAGAAAAGCAGGTGTACGCCAGACAAAATAAGCATAAAACACCACACACATATGCACCACTGTGTTCATATTTTCCTATTGAGTTAGCATTGTTATTATTATATTTTTATTACAAAATATATAAAGATGTCTATGTTGATGTTATGCATTCTATATTTTTATATTACATTTATAACATATTATATTACTCTTGCTATTTTATTTTTGGAAGCTTCTAAAATTCCTTTCTCCGTTTTTAATTGTTGTTACCGTACAAAGCAAAACCTGAATCTCTGGGTTTTTGCAAGTTAAGCTGCTGACAAGCTAAACTCATGCTCCTCTAATGCAAGCCATATATCATAAGAACCACTCAGTATTTTTCAGCACTCGCTCACGAAGCAGCTTGCCTAAAGCAAGGTCATACGCAGTCATTATATTAGAGAATCCTTCTGCATGAACATGTTAGCTATGTGGTGTGTCACTTTGCGTTTATAGCAGCATTACTCCGAGTTTGATGTAAGTTTTATGACCCAGAAGGTTATATCACTTAGGCACTCTGACAAATACCTTCAGCCATATCAGTCAAGCTACTTTTTGACAGAAGAAAGCAAAGCCTGCATGCAGTGGGAAGACCGAAGGGTCTTTGCTGTTGTTTTGGTGCAGTTTGCCCCCAAAGGACGGAGTGCTCCAGCTGGTTTAGTTAAGGAGTCGCTGGAGCAACGCGTATGGAGCGCTCGGTGACCTTCTTTTAGAAGTCACTTCTCAAGGTTAAGCCACATCTGAAAAGCAGTGCATCGTAGTATCTACAGTCTAAAATAATGTTAAATGACAAGCTGTATCCTTTCTGCCACATCGTTTCACGAGTCAGCTGTTGGAGAAACATGAATCATTTCTGCTGCACTGGGACAACGCCAGAAGCGCTGCCTTTCCCGTTCTCTATGCCAAAGGAAGGGAGAAAATAAATACATACCTACCTACCTACTCAGGCAGTTTTTCCCTGTGTACTGGTGTCGAAATTGATAAATAGGCAGATGTCAAGATAAATTCAATACAGAATTAGAAAGAAAGTTTATCCTGCATCTCATAACAAGCAACTAATCGAAAACAAAATTAGACTTATGAGAGCATTTTTATGCATCTTTTGCTTCATTTTATGTTTCTATCTTTTTATCATTGGATATTAATTCCTCACCACCCCTAAATTCATAGGTTTCTAAGTCACTGACAGCCAGAGGGTATTTAGGTCTAACTCAGGGAATCAGATTTCTGTGCGTGCTAACATAACCAGCAGCATGTGGAGAAGTGAGCTATTAGTCTCTAAAGCAGCAGTGAAAAATAAAGAGTTTATCATTTTGGTAGAAATGATGTTCTATACTGTAGAACACTCCAGACACCTGTAAGATGAAGAAGGGTTGGAAGCACTTCAAGCATACAAGCACAGAACAGGCACAAATCCTTTCGTTCTGGGTGAACTTTTGATATATTTTCAGGACTGTGTGACCAGCTACCCTGAAGAGCTTGCTAGTAGACGCTAAATAAAATTAATAGTATGTGGTAGAGTTTTTGACAGTGCTTGAAAAACCTCAGATGGTACTGATGATGTACTTAACATCAGAGAACAGAGATAAAAGACTGCATTTCTGGGTAGAGAATTTTATTTTACAGATACCAAATGCGTGACCACTCATCCTTAAATCTAACTGATTTTAAATAAAATTAATAGCTAGAAAAGACAGAAGCAAAGTAAAAAGCTATAAATGCAGTACTGATGCAACCAATAAATTCCACAAAATAAGAGATTCTTCTTGTGAAGCAGGTTTTAGTTGTTCTGTGTAAAGGATCTGTAAAAGATGCTGTAAGCTCCACCTCACTAGATAATAACAAGGTATTTGATTTCTGTGTATTAATTAAAATTCTGGAAACATTCACAAATCCACAGATATTTAAATATAGTTATTTTTAAACAACAAAAAAATCCCGGAAAACATTTACACCTCTTTCATCCTTGACTGAGTGACCACAGATTTCAGGTGGTTCAAGTTAATTTCTCTCATAAGAGAAACATTAGTATCACAGAATCACATTTACTAAACTCTATTTATGGCATAGATATTTTTCTCTATATTATGAACATCTCATATGAGCTTTCATATGAAAATGCAGTTATACATAAGGAATTTTGCAAAATTCAGTTCATCTATCCTGTTCACTGTTGTCCCCTCTCCTTCAGATATGCCTGTCTGTCTTGAGCTATTTTCTTTCCACTTCATGAACAAGAAAAGTAACAGCAGACTCAAAATATCTTTTGCCTGATACTGCTCAGCAGATTCATTTCCGCGCATATTCATATTTAATCAGGGATCTGCCATTTGCTGTATCAGTATTAACCACTGCCCTTTTCCTTTCCGAGCACAATTATGAATGATTAACAGGACTTACCGTTCATTACAGACTTTTAATACAAGCTATTTTTCCAGTGATCTGTTTTGTACATTCAAGCATTATGCAAGGCTGGCGTGGTACTTCACAGCAAAACGTTATTAGTGCTTTAACTTTGCTGCTATTTCAATGTCTGTGATTATTGGAACACATGGCATTGATAAATAAACATGATGAAATAAGAGCTAGGATGTAAAATGGAATCCAAAGACCACAGTATTGGGGAAGACACAAAACACCCTATAGCTGGTGCTAAGGACTTTTTAGAAACCAGAATTTTAACCATACAGCCTAGTATATCTGGAAGGACTAACATCACCTGGACAGCAAACAGTTGATATAATCACTGCTAGTTTCTGATGCCATACCAGCACTAAAGAAAAAAACCAAACCTAAAAACCTGACAAATCCACACAAGCTCAGCTTCACCTTCCACTTCTCCATCAGGAACAACGGGCGTGTGAGAAGTATCACAGCTCAGAGCAGAGTTTTACACTTTTGCAAAAATTTTCTTGTGACAGAGTACCTTGCAATATTTGAAACTATTCTGTGTTCTTAAAGCATTATACATGTAATACCTTGTAAGTCTGAGAGGTAAGAAGATAGCAAAGTAGTAACTCCACAATACTTCAGGCTGAAAGCCCCTTCCTTTTTAAAAGTCAACTTTGCTCAGCTTAACTGAACTGCTGTGAAGTGTGGTGCATCTTCAGTGGCTTCAGAGCAGGACTGGTGATAAAAATATGGGATCGTGAGCATTTGAAGAGATATCAGAAACGTGTTTGGCTCCAGTTATTCCTTGTGGATTCACTAATAAGCAAAGAGTAAGGAAAAACGTTCATCTCCAGAGATGCATGTAACCCTAATGCGTGTGCCAGAATCCACCATGTCTATCTTGCCATTGCCACACAGACTAGGACAGGGAAAGGTCCTTACCAGAAAGAAATGTAAAAAAGGAAATAGAAGAGTTTCACTATGAAGCAGGTGAGGAAGATATGTGCACCAAGAAGAGGAACCATTAGATAAAACATCCCAGTAAAGATAGCTCAGGCCTCTAGTAGGTAAGTCCAATGAAGTACCTCTGGAAGAGGACTATGTCTTTTACCACATGTAACATCAGCGCAGCCAGAAACACCTTCTGAAATGCTAATGACTTAATGGTGTAAGATAAAGATATTTCCCTGGAAACAGGGACAAGGACTGGGGGGATGAGGCACTATATGCTGCGGGGATAGAGAAATGGGAGAAGAGAAAAATACTGCTCTTCTGTAAGGGCTTCCAGGCACTCAAACTTTCCTTCAGAAACCTGTCAAGAATTCAGGACAAAGCCTATGCTTATCAAATACCACTTCACATTTCTTTTACAAGCTCAGTTAGTAGCGATACTCTTCAGAAATGTCAGAGTAGCTATTCCCTTGCTGTTATATTCAAGGAGAAAGGATGAGGTAGGGATTACGTAGGCACAGCATGATTTACTCAGACACTGTCATATTCTACTTACAGCTACCACTGTGTAAATAATCACTAACACTTGGGAAGAAAAACACACACATGCACCCAAGCAAATTAATTTCTTTTTCTATTGAAAGAGGTTTGAAATTTGGTAACTAAAGTTATTACTAGTACCAAGATAAGGTTCTGTAAAAGTAGTTTAGATCCTTACAGAACTGTTCAGTGAAACACTTCTGAAAATGAAGAAATGAAAATAGCATAATCATTCATATAAAATTAATACTTCCTTTTTGGCTCATAGGATCGTCTTCTAAGGCTTCTGATTAACTCCTGAACAAGACGAAGCTACTATTTCCTTCCAATCAACCAGCCTATTCTGCATGAATTTGCTAAACTGCTAAACATCTGCTAACATCTTCTGAACATCTGTTAAACTTTACGAACCCTCCACTCCCATGATCATTTCAGAGCTCAGGCATGGCTCTGCCAATCTGCTCCAACAGATTGCTCCGCTATAAAATGAAACTTTGTGTAAACCAATGAAAGAACTTCAGCCACCAGTACCAAGGATTGGAAGTAGGGTGGTTTGGGTGTGCATCCTCATTTTTCATAAAGTAATACTCAGGGACAAGTTGGCATTTACTGAACACAGTTTCCGGTGGTGGACTACTGGGTTGTCCTATCTTTGGGCTAATTTGATGGTTTTGGCATTGAATATGCCTGTCGTTGCAGTTTTTAAGCTCTTTGGTTGGTTTTTAGTACCGAGGAATGAAACAGAGGTGAGAAAAGCATGTCACACAAAACATAAAATATATGCAGCTGTCGGCAAATTTCAGGTATGGATACCCAGATGCAATCCAAAATAGGACAATTTCATCATACTTTTTCTCATATGCAGCACTATTCACATCTATTTATTTATAGCATTTCTTTGGAATTGCTCCTTTTTTTTTTTTAACTTTCTAGCAAACATAGTGATAAAAAAAAATGCCAGTTGTATTTTTTTTGACAATTCCTTTTAAATATTTGCTTTCTTAAAAGAACTACATCCAATACTCCAGATCTAATCCACTACGCCACAAGAATAATCAATTCAAGTCCATTAACAAAAGAGAAAATTGCCATATTATAAGCAAAGATAGTTACAGACACCATATATCTCATGAAATCTTCAGTTCAAGCTTTTTGGAAAATCTGGCATTGATTAATTTGGCAAACACTGACTCTGCAAGGTAATAAACCATGGCACAATTTAGGTTTAGTTTAGATTACTTGTACAGCAAGAAAAATGTATTTCTAATGAGATTAATTCACAGATTCTAGCAGTAGTTGGAATTTATGTTAACAAACCACTTTTTCTGTTCCAGCTTTTAGCTAAGTGGAAATCTTACAAGTAAATAGTATAATGGAGATAAGGCACTGTAAAATTTCAGCATTTCTATTGTTAGGTTTCATCCCTTGATGGCTGCACAAGGAATTTTCTAAATGATACAACGTTTTTACTGAAGTTTCAATAGCTTAAATGTGTTCCTCTGAAGCTGGTCTAATTTTAGGCTCCTTTGCAGTCCCATTTAGGGCTCCAAGTGACACCAGCATTTATTTATTCTTTTGTTCTCCCTGATTGCACAAACCTACAGTGTCACAGTAAGAAAAAGCTACTGAACATTTTAATAATGTGGAAGCACTTCACTTGAAACTGTGAGATGAATTGCTAAAGATAATTTAAATTGAAGCCACTGAACCAAAATCCCAGGCAGACTGTACTGTGGGCTCAGATTAAGGCATTGGGCTTTATAATAAGTCTGAATGAATCTGGAATATGGATCTAATTCCTCCTACACTATAAGAAATCTAACTCTGATCAGCTGCTTGGACATTATTTTTTTCCTCAACTTCATCACAGCACTTATTCTGTGTTACACAGATATCATTTATACACATTTATTACTTTAATTTTCTACTGCCTCAACTATTTTCAGTAGCTTGAGAAGTTTCTTGTCACACACCACTGCCCTCCCAATGAAAACCAAGTTGCTCTGCACCAGTATTACCATAATTTCAAAACACTTTTACGCTACAGTTTTGTTTCCATTCATTTGGGACCTGACCCTGCTCTTGCTGCGATGTCAGCAGCAGCTTTGTCATTAGTGTGAACATACAGCTGTATCTTTCTTATGTGTGTGCTTTTTCCTCACTTCCTTTCCAACAGCAGGATGTTATATCTGGTTTTACTTTTAGCTTTCCTCTTAGTATTTAATAAAGCTCTTTGATTTTTTGCACTTGCATTTTTTTTCTCCAAAGTCTATATAAAGGCTAGCCAGTGGTTTTTTTTTTTCCTAGAAGTCTAGAAAATATTAATTGACTCTACAGAAATGCCATCTTCCTCTTTTCCTGCTCTATTTCCCTCAGCTGTTCTCTGTAGCAATTTTCCACTGATCTTGTTTCTAAAGACTGTGTCATAAAAGAGTTAGTATGAAAAAGGAAGACAGCTATTTGCTTTCTTACACCTCTCTTTTTTCACAACCACCATTATTTCCTCTATGATCATTCTTTTCAACAAAACTAAGAAATAGTAGCAGTGGTGTTCTTTAGGATTTAACTAGGTACAGGTAAAACGTTAAAAAAAGTGATCAGACACCTCATGTACTACCACCTTGTATCAATGCAAACATTTCCTCAGAAGTACTACAAAAAGCATCCATGAAGCCATCGTGTTTTTCTTCTAAACCCAAACCATTTGAATTCACAAGATTACACCAATATTTTCAGCTTCATCTATGCCTTAGGCACCACTGTGTTGAGGTACATTATTGGAGAAGAGCTGACTGCTATCAGTGACATCTTCAAGTGACCTCCAATTATTTCTTTATTAAAAAGCCATTTTGATTAAGTTTAATTATACAGCAATTATGAAGGTGACTGTAATTACTAAAACATACTTACTAACCAGAGTGCAGAACTGGTGGTAATCTTGTTTCTCTTTTTGTGAGTCAAAGAAGGACCTTAGGGAACTGATTCTGAACTCTGTCAAAGTTCTCCTGAGCCAGAAGTTATCATTAAAATGCAGATTTGATTTTTTTGTTGTTGTTGTTGACCAGAAAGTTTATTCACAATTGTCTGCACAAGTTCGTGTTGCGGGTTCAATTCCTGAGACATTATACACATTTATTGCTCTGTAATAAAATTTTCTTATAAGGCTTTTTGTCATTCACAGCACCAGGAATGTAAGTAGTAAAACCAACTATACCTACAAATCCATTCCCACTAAAAATGTAATTAATATAAAACTTTTTAATATATTTTCTATCTTGTTCTGTGTATTCTATTATCATAAAAAATGAATTACCTTCCTACTGAAGAACACATTCTATTCACAACAACAAAAAAAGTGGTTCCTGTCAAAAAAAAAAAAAAAAAAAAAAAAAGAATGAAGAAAAAAACCTTGCATTTTGTCACCCTCTGTGCTTCAGAGAGCACAGCAATATTTGGTGTACTGATTTGATACTCTCCGCTTACAGTCAATATGTTACAAACTCAAGATCAGTACTATTTACTAACGTAAGTCCTGTCATTTATTAGACATGGATGATTTTCCATTTGACCCTGGAAGGATCTTGAAATGGCTCAGACCGGAGAACCATGGGTTCTCTGCAAGGACTATTGAAAGGATGAAAGAAATTATCCAACTCCAATTACTTTACAGTCATCTCTGCTAGTCATTTTTTATCATTTTGTCCAGTACAGTATCAAATGCACTAAGTAAACATGCTCTGTCACTGCATTTGGGACACACATGGTGAGTTTTACTAGCTTATCAGGACACTTTCCATAATATTAAAAAAAAAAAATAAAAAAAATCACCTAGTTACTTCATACAGGCAATCCAACCACACTTCGTGAGCATCTAGCTTTGCATTTTACAGCCTTTGTGTATTTGTAAATGATGTCTCTTACCGCTTCTCTTTGCCTGACAAACCAGTTTCCAGAGGAGCTGCTCTTGCTCACCCAGTGGGTTACCTTTCAAAACCCTTGGCAGAGGAAGTCTGGTCTTTCAGCTGCTTTAGAAAGAATCAGATCCACGCTACATTTTTCAAGCACTCTGAAGCCCACCACAGTCTTATAATCTAGGCTAGTAAGATCAAAAAAACCCCCAACAGATCAGGTGAATCAGAACCTGTTCCTTTGGTTAATCCCAACGGAGGTTATTTTAAAAGTGTTAAATATTTTTTAATAAACAAATGTTCTCAAAAAACATTACCATGAATTTTCAAAATAAAGTATCTCCCTCCTTTCCGATCCAAATTAATCAAATACATTATTCCAAAAATAAACTGTTTTAAAGTGTTGAATTGATATTGAAATTTTTATTTTGAAATTCGTTCCACGCTAGCAGGATACCAGTATTGCAATTTATGGTAAAGACAATGCAAATTTAAAAAGATTAAACAGATATCACATTTTAGGTCTAAACTACTTTAATAAGAAAAATCTCTCATCACCTTAGAACACGATTATTTAATTCTCAAAAGCACAGAAAGCAAAGGAAATAGGTGTAGGTTTGTTTAATTTAATTCAAAGGGTATTTTTCTCTGAACTTTTAAATTGAGTCACCTGAAATGTTGAATTGTCAAGATTAAATGGTCTTTAAAAAAAAAACAACAACAAAACAGTAGTTTCTCTTGCAGAAGAAGAAAACACAGAAATCTTAGTGTATCTTCTCATGCCTGCCTATACAGCCTGGCTCATAAAATAGATGGAGGCTTATCAGAGAAATTTCTAAACAATGCCTTCATGCAGTTTAATTTTAGCATTTTTCCCCTTTTTTTATTCCCATAAGAACTGTTTACCGAAAACTACAATAATTGGAATAATTTTCTACTACTGTGTGTATTCAAATGTTAGGAAAGCACTTATTATATTATGTATTGTGCTTCTAATTCCAGAGTAAGAGCATCAATTGTAGGGTTAAAAATGAAGCATAACTGGGAGTTACTTATGTGACTATGGGAACGTGAAGGTAATCTTTTCAAATGAGAAAATAGCTTCACAATCATTCATTGCTTGCGAAAACCTTAGAGGGATGGTAGTTGAGGATGGAGGTTACTGTCTGTGATTCTGACACAGAACTAACAGAGAATAAAGAGATGAGGATGAGCCTGAGATCAGAATCAGCCACCGCCACTGTTTCCATATGGACATTTCAGTTGCTGAGAGCAGAAACCCCAAGGTAATAGCTGCCACTGTATGGTACTTGAGCCAACACTACGTACAATCATCTTATCTTCGCTTCCTGCCGTCATAATTCAAGTATATTCAAGCAGAAGTGAGGAGTCCCCCAGTGATTTACCAGTGGAATCAAATTCCTGGAAGATTACAGATCTTTCTAAAACCTAATGACCCAGTCAAAAAGTCTTTCTATAAACAAGATACTTGAGCTTGTGGATATTAATTGGTGTAGACTATCAAATTCAAATGCATTAGCTGTTTCTAAAAGCATCATCTGTCCATCTACTGCAAAATCTGTAACTGTTGATGTATCTATAAGGTCTCCTGTGTCAGCTGTAGCACAGGATTTCTAGCAGAAGTAGAATGAAAAAGCTTCTCAGCCTAACTATATTTTATTGAAATAGTTATAAAAGCTGATGTTTATTATTTCGAAGTTGGAGAGAATAAAACCCCCACATGTATTCAAATGTTTCTATTCAAATTAAGTCAGTAGGTTCAATTATACAAATAATAGTATCCATTCTTCTTTCACTGTTACTTCGGTGAAAGACACAGAAGTAAACTGCTACAGTAAGTTGCAAGATATTAATTTTACAAGGCTATAAGAGAACAGTCAAGCCTGCTGCCTCAATCGGCTTCAGATCATGGGAACGTTTCAGTAGCTTCTTCAAGTGGTTGTACAGACCAAATGGCAGATTTGTGAACTATAAATCCTGTTTACTCATTTTGGTCTTTGTAATTTAAGAAGTGCTCACAGAACACTGGCAATATAAAGAAAACAAAACCGAAAGATAATCTTTGACTTGTAGATAAGACCGCATAACCTAATCAGAGAGATAATACTTCCCTGACCCCAAATTCATTGACCTCACAGCAGATTTCATCTCAAAGAAATTTTTTTTCTTTCTTTTTCATTCTTCCCCTACAGATGCTTACTTTGTTGAGGCAGCCTGTTTATTCACAGCATATTGCTTCCACTGTTATTATTACTAGCTATACTGCAACAGTGCCTGGGTGTTCCAGCCTCACGCCAAGATGTACTGCAAAAAGGGGCACCTGCCCCAGAGCTCTTCCCTTCAAAACAGAAGAGACAAAATACATGCAATGGCAAACTGGGCTGTATGCAGAAGTTGAAAGAGGGATGTGAAGGAGGGTGATGAGGAAGACTTTAGATACTCCTGGAGAGCTGTTTCCAGTTGTGGGTGACAACAAAAGGAAAACTCTGCAGGTGTTGGGTTGAAAATGCAAGTGGACAAGGAGAGCTGGAATTACAGGACACACAAAGCTGCCCTTCCTACACAGCCCAAGCAAGCACAGGTGTAGTGCAGGACAGGCTCCAAGGATCTTCACAGGTGAAAGCAAGTTGGGTTTTTTTGGGGGTGGGTTTGTTTGGGGGGTTTTTTTTTTGTTTGGGGGGGGGGGGCAGGGGGAGGGCTGTTTTTTTAAGACACACAAGACACAGCAAGACTGAAATGACAATATGGCCAAATACTGCACTACATAAATTGGTTTTGCAGCATCTCGGTGCTTCTGAGCAGAGAAGACAGCCTTTGTTGTTCCAAAGAGCTGTGCAGTAAACAAGTTGGAGAGACTTTGGAAGACAGTTGGAAAAGGGGTTTACTTATCCCTAAGGTCAGAAGTGACTGCATCGCAGACATTTCATGCCAAGAGAATATCCAAGACTTAGAACGGGGATCAGAAAAGTCCAAAATAAAGATGTTGACCAGAATGAAGAGAAGAATAACGACAAGAATACGCAAGGATGAAAAAAGAAAATAGTGGCTAGGCACTGGCACAGGAGAACTAGTAATGCTGAGTTTAATTTATTGAAAAATGTCAGAAACTAGACATTTTAATTTGGTGCAGAAAGACAGAGGGGAGATTTAGCAAACACCCATGTCTGCCTTCCTCTCTTTTTTTTTCTTTCCCTGTTGTAAGGTATCACTGAATTTATACAGGTGTACCTTACACAAAACAGTAAGTTTGGCAAAGTTATGAAAAGGCCATCTTTATGATAGGAACTGGTAGCCAGCATTATTTGCATTTTACTTGTTTGCATTTTTAATTATCATATAGCTACAGTAAGGGAATTTAACAGCAATAGCTCCTATGAAATAATTCGGTATAAAAGCATCTACCTGAGAAAAAATATATACACAACTCTCAATGTTGCAAGAGACTAGTATACCTTTCCCAAAGTTGTAAAGTAATAAGATTTTAAAATTTGTTCCCCAGAAGGATTCTAACACCATTAGTCTTAGACAATATAAAAATTAAACAAAAGAGAATAAAAGCTGTGCTCTCTCCTGCTGTAGTCTAACTCTGAAACAGAACTTTGGAACTGAAGTGGTGAATAAGCAATGCAATCTTAATGGTAATTTTTCAATATCTACGGCAGCAGGCTTGTACTGAAATGTTCAGTGAAGCATCCTTCTAACAAGATTTTGATAAAATACGTACTCTCATTTTTGTACCCTTATCAAAGAATATGCTTGAGATTTAATTAAAGTTTTCAGGACACTGAACTTTCAGACAGACATTTCAGATTTTTTTAAAGGAAACCTTCATGTAATTTTGAGGCAAAGGGTTTGATGGTCTTAAGCGTTTTCTCCACTATTTCTTGTAATCTGGAAGTTCAGAAGTTGGGAAAGTACACTAAATTCAGAATCTGATTTATTTCAGATACCCTTTCTTAGTTTCTTCATTAGGAAGACACCCTAACAAAGTTGCTGCCATCTCTTCTATACTTTGTGAAGCTAATGTTAACATGTGTTTTTAATTAAGATGCTATAACTTTGGCTCCCATATGCTCACTTACAGTAGGTTCTTTTCTGCTTCAAGTGAGACGTGCTATTTTTCCTGAATTCACCTTTTACTTCATTCGTACAGGGAATAAAATGTGGAACTGGACACTTCAAAAACAGCATCTAAATTGAGAGCAGGCTATTTCTCTAATCTCCTTGGCTATCTACTGCTAAATAAAAGCAGTCCCTGATGCTTAATGGCTCTTACTGGCTTTATCATGCTGCTTATACTACACAGGATTTATTTTTGCAGAGAGTTTGCTGAGGTCCAGAGCCAAGTCACAGGCCAAACTGATGGTTAAGTACTATGGCCAGTCACGAGTTCACTGTGTAAGCTAACTCCCTGCTGGTATTTTTTTTGTGCAACATAAAGCCATTGGGAATTAAACCCATTTTGAAGTTGAACAAATTCTTTGTAAATTCTGTGGGAGATTCATATTGTACACACAACCTGATAAACCTTCAGTTATATAAAACAGTGACAAAAGCATATGTGCTATTACAAAATATTCTGTTCTCAACAGGCAAAAGACATTATTGAAAATATCTACATAGAGTGAAGAGGAATATGGCAACCAGGTTGTATTTTGGATGTTGCACAGCTAAGGGGAGACACAGTTTAAAGCTACATTACATTCAGCTGACAAGGTGGCTGGGCATGCTGTAGGCCGGTCAAACTTTACAGACGGTTTTGTAGCAAGGGCTAGAGAAGGGACTGCCTACGCTCAGCTGCTTCCCTCATCAGCCAAATTGCACGGCCCTCTCCACCCTGAGCAGGCTGGAGGGTCCTGCTGTATCAGGGCAAGGAAACTGCTGGAGCCTTTCCAGCCCCTACCCTCGCCCTCAAACCATTTGCTTGTGCATTCCCGTGCTGTGGACTCAATGGTGCATGCAGTTCCTCGACATCACCTCTGCAGTGGGATTCACAGAGATGGTCAGCGGCGAGTGCCCCAGCTGGACTCTGCAGGAGGGTCATGGGTTCCAGGAAATGCTGCTGCTCGTCCTGGCTCTGCCCCTGCTGGCCACGTGCCTCAGCTGAGGTAGGCCGGATGGATGGATGGGTGGATCTTACAGTGAGATGAATAATGAAGACAGTGTGCCTGAAAGAAGGCCACACCGGTTGAAGAAAAAATTGCTGGCATTTCGATTTCTTAAATATATGAAATATTAATATGAAGTATTTCCTGGGGCACTCTCTCATAATTTTGAGCTTTACCTATGAAAACACTGTCCTACAGCTCTTTTCCATAATGCAGTGGGAAATCAAGTGATATAAAGAGCAGCTCACACACATTTTGCAGTTTGAGCAGGAAGCAATGAAATAGCAAAATAAAATCAGGATTTTTTAAGCTAAAAATTCCTTTCCTTTAAATATGAAACCCCTTTCTATTTAGCAAGCAAAAGCAGCATTCTAATTGCATAGTATTTTTACATGTGTGGATTGCAAACATTTAATGAACTATGGATTTGAAAGATGCAGCAGTAGGTTGTGTTTAAGAGATATCAGGAACTGAAGAAAGATGAGAAATATTTGTTTTGACATTTTTTCATAGTTCTGAAAGACCCATTGCAATCTACCCTAGGAACTACAATAGCATTGTCCTAATGGCACAGAAAGGTAACAAAACTTACCTTATGAGGAATACGTATTACAATGAAATCAAGTCTTTTAGAGGACAAAGTTCACAAAAATGAAGTAAACAATAAGCAACATTGTCAAAAGCATGCTTCCCTTGTAATAAAAAAAGTGTTAACAGAAGAAAACCAAATCAGTAAAAATAAAAATAATAATAAAAAATTACTGCTTGTATCATAAAATTGGAGATTAATAAAACCTCTGGAATACATCTGATAAAACTCCACTGATTAAAAAATTTTGGCTCCAGTATAATAAAAATACTTCAAGCCTAGGACAGAGATAATGACTAACCCGTAAAGTATAAATCTTTTAAATTGCTCTCTGGTTGAATTAAGTATTTCTTCCCAAGAAGACAGAAGCAATGCATGTGTGAGTATACACACGGAAGTGTGTGTTCATGTATATAAATATGTGTATAAATATAGACACGTAGGCATATGTAGACATATAGACATTTAAACACGTACTGAATTCTTATCAAAGAATCATTTGGTTGGAAAAGACCTTTAAGATCATCAAGTCCAACCATACCTGTCCACTACTAAACCATGTCTACCCATCTTTTAAACACCTCCAGGGATGGGTACTCAACTGCTTCCCTGGGTAGTCCATTCCAGTGACTAACAAACCTTTCAGTGAAGAATTTTTTCCTAATATAGAATCCAAACCTCCCCTGGTGCAACCTGAGGTCATTTCCTCTCATCCCATCACTTGTTACTTGGGAGAAGAGACCAACACCCACCTCACTACAGCCTCCTTTCAGGGAGTTGTAAAGGGTGATAAGGTCTCCCCTCAGCCTCCTCTTCTCCAGGCTAAACAACCCCAGTTCCCTCAAATGCTCCTCATAAGACTTGTGCTCCAGACCCCTCACCAGCTTTGTTGCCCTTCTCTGGACACGCTCCAGCGCCTCAATGTCCTTCTTGTAGTGAGGGGCCCAACACTGAACACAGGATCTGAGGTGCAGCCTCTCCAATACTCAGTACAGGGGAAGGATGACTTCCCTGCTCCTGCTGGTCACACTATTCCTAATACAAGACAGGATGCTGTTGGCCGCCTTGGCCACCTGGGCACACTGCTGGCTCATATTCAGTTGGCTGTTGACTAGCACCCTCAGATCCCTCCCTGCCAAGCAGCTTTCCAGCCACTCTTCCACAAACCTGTAGCATTGCATGGGGTTATTGTGACCCAAGTGCAGGACCCAGCACTTGGCCTTGTTCAACCTCGTAAAATTGCCCTCAGCCCATTGATCCAGCCTGTCCAGGTCCTGATGTAGAGCCTTCCTGCCCTCAAGCAGATCAACACTCCCACCCAGTTTAGCATCACCTGCAAACTTGCTGAGGGTACACTCAATCCCCTCGTCCAGGTTATTGCTAAAGACATTAAACAGAACTGGCCCCAACACTGAGCCCTGGGGAACACCACTTGTGACCGGCCTCCAACTGGATTGAACTCCATTCACCACCACCCTTCGGGCCTGGCCATCCAGCCAGTTTTTTACCCAGCAAAGAGTACGCCTGTCC
>NW_009260023.1:999927-1004825 GCF_000687185.1 Egretta garzetta | reverse complement strand
CAGGGGGCTGGGTACCCAGAGAACAGCTGACCCTACTACTAAAGACTGAGGCAAAGAAGGCAGCCTTATCCTCATCCTTTGTCACTATGGTTCCCCCTGCATCCAGCAAAGGATGGAGATTCTCCTTGGCCCTCCTTTTGCTGTTAATATACTTACAGAAACATTTCACAGAATTGGCCAATTTAAGATCCAGTTGGGCTTTAGCCCTTATTTTCTCTCTGCATGACCTCCATCAGTCCTCCTGAGATGCCTGCCCCTTCTTGCTGGCCCTTCTTGAAAAGCTCACAGACTTTCCTCTTTTTTCCTCCAAATCCAGCCAAAGCTCTCTGTTCTTTCCCATCGGCTCATCTTTAGGCACATGGGGATGACCTGCTTTTGTGCCTCCAGGATTCCCTTCTTGAAGAGCATCCAGCCTTCTTGGGCTCCTTTGCCCTTCAGGACTGCCCCCCAAGGGACTATGTTAACCAGCCTTCTGAACAGTCCAAAGTCTGCCCTCTGGAAGTCCAAGGTGGCAGTTCTGCTGACCCCTCTTCTTACTTCTCCAAGAATCAAAAATCCTATCATTTCATGATCACTGTGCCCCAGGCATCCTCTTTAATTAGGAAGATTCTTTTCAACCGTACTTAGAACGTCCATGTTGAAAAGAAGTAATGAAATTATCACAAGTAAATGAGGACTAATGAAAATTCTAGCATATCATTATATATTACACTATGCATACTATGCATATTCGCACAATGATGATGACGCTGTTGTCTCAGCAATTCCTTAAAGTTCATGAGTCAAGATGATTCTGTAGTCCTAAAAATGAAATGCCCTGGTTGTTACAGATTCTTTCCTGTAGGATTCATGTGGAAGAGGGAAATGGTAAGTACAAAATGAAAATTTTCTGGTGTTATTGGGGTAGTTCCTCTCTCTTTGGGATCAGTATAAGACACCATAAATATGAACTTGGTTTAATGTCCTTTACTTTTTTTTTTTTTTTTTAGGTATTACCAGAACTCTAAATATTCTCTAAGCAGTTTTGATGGTTTTAATAGTATTTTCACATTTCTCCATTAAATTACTAGTCTAATCTTTTAACCTTCATTTTAATGTCGTTTTTAGTGTACATTTTCTAATCACCGTCTTAGAACCAATTAATTTACATAAGAATACTACAAGACCCTGGAAAATAGTAATAAAAACTAGGAAAGAATTTAGAGGCATCATCAGTACCCTCAAACAGTAACCACAGTACAATAACTCAGTAAACTGCGTTCACAGCTGCTGTCATCAAAGGGATGCCAAGCAACTTAAGTACATTGATAAATACAGCAATTCATTTATAATCATCTAATTGGTCTATATCATTTAGCTATTTTGGAACAGAAGTAGGGGTGGAAACTACGCCAACAGAGCTCAATTCTTGAACCTCAATATGCCTTTTTCCCAATAAAAAGGCCAGTCAAAGTAAATCAACCTCAGTCAGAGCCGTCAAGTACATATACAGCTAAATCTTGCATTTTATGTTTCTCCATATCATACAGGCAGTTTCAGAACCAAAACCATAGCAGCTGATAAAATTTTAATAAGAAAAAATGCTTAATGAATTAAAAACTTAGTACAATGTATGTGACTAGTTCAACAGTTAAAAGAGTTAGGAGCCAGATGGATAAGGTGAGGCCGTCACAGCAAAATGATATAAATACATCTTCTCAACTCTATACAGAGTAGAGGTGAAACAGAATAAAAAGAGCCCTGCACACATATTAAATCTGAGCATATCTGTCGTGTTAGCAGAAGTTTTATTTGGCTGTTTCCCCTGTTTCAACCCTAATCATCTCTCATTTAGTCTAACAGAATACAGATAGCAACACTGGAAAGTGTAACACTAGTGAAAACCAAAACATTTGCAAGATGTTTTACAGCAGTTAATTCAATTACGCTTTCTTGTTCTTCATGGTAAACAATTACATCATTCTTCTACTATTAGGTGAAAAAGTATGATATTGTCACTGCAGGATACGACAAATACAGTTAGGATTAAATTATTCTCACTCCAGTGACAGTTCAACAGGCAAAACTGCATGTATTTGGATCACTACAAACAGGTTAAAATCAATTAGAATTGATCAGTGATAATACAATTTGCAAAATTATCAAAGAAAAAACTGCAGTATGTACAAGGTTCCAACACCAAGAATATTCTGTCTAGCCCATCTGATCCTAGGAATTCAAATCACTAAGTATCTCATTAGTTTACTCTTTGATTTCACCATATTGCTTTTTATATGCCAAATTATGTACTGGTCAGGATGATCCATATTATGCTTCAATTAATGCATATCTAGATTATTATTTTTAAAAAGCGTTACTCAAATTAAGGTTCAAATTAGTTACAGATTCTGTGCTCAGCTCGAACTATTAGTACCATTCCTGTTGGTACTTTGCAGTAAGCTCCATTCATCAGACATTTGGTTGTTTTGGAAGAAAACCCCAAAGGAACCCCTACCATCTTATTCTATACTGGGATCAGTTCTCAGACAGATTATCACATGGAAAGCATGGAAATACCGTGCCTCCAAATGTGTATTCCTTTCCTAGAAGTCCTGTGAGAACATGAGTCACATCACCCTTCTGACGATGAAGTCTATCACCTCAGAGTCCCCTTCCTTTCCCCTCTCTTCACTGTTCCTGGTGATCCTTTAATCACTGTCAGATGATTTCTCCTCTAAAACACTTCAAAAGGGCAACACTCAAACATTCTTAGGCTTGGGGTTGGCTGTATCTAGCATGTAGCTTCCCTTCTTCACTTCAGGGTAGGTGCATAAAGACAGCCTTTAGTAAAGGCAATCTCGGCGTCTCTGCAGTGTTAAGTACAGTATAGGTGGGTTGGAGTTCTCCAGAACATGTCACTTAAAGCTTCCACGTGTTAAAGGGACTTGATGACGTGAGGCATTTTAAGGGCTAACATCTTCAGTCAAGATATGAATGTACAGGGTTTTTGGGGTCACTGAGGGTCCTTTAAGTAATTCAGTTCACAATACTCACTTAAGGACTTTACTGCTTTGATTTGCTGTTTTGTTTTGTATCTCAAGTGATTTTTTTTTTTTTTTTACAAGAGGACAATATGAAAGAACTTAACAAGGTAAGGCAAATAAGTTTATAGGTTTATGCAAACTCCAAACATTTTCCTGTATTGTGAAGATTCATGGTTAGGAAAATTCAGCAATCAAAGCATTTGAGGTAGTTCAGTGATAAATCCAACATGAATCCTACTTTTACTTCTATATGCATAGAACCAAGGATTCTTCATCACCAGAACTCACTAGCTGCTAACCACATACTTTGATTAATAATATAAGAACCATAATAGAAGCAAGGTGCTTAAATGCATAGCTAGAGGCCTTGTGATTTCGCTCATGAGGTCAGGCAAGAGGGAGCAGCCTCCCTTCATTGCTCAGAAGATAAAAGACAAATCTCCAAGTTACTAAAAGACAAATCTCCAAGTTACGGATGAGTTGCAGAATGGACAGTTTATCTGAAAGAACCACAGTCTCTTCTTTGAGACATGTGAGCATCCTCTGATGAGGTGTGACCAAAGCCAAATTTGGATCCACCCATGACCTGCAGCTAGCACGACCCAACTACAGAGCACAGAGCTGCTAGAATTACTTTACCATCTCTCTGATCAGGATGCCGCTATCATGTGATTATTCAGTGAGCAAATCAAAAACTCTGTGAGCACTCTGCAGACCCCCAGCAGAAGTGTTCCCATCACCTGTGCTGCCAAAGAGCAGGAGTCCAGTGCCAGCTGAGACAGTCCTGCGTGGGGCTCAGCCGGCTGCTGTTGGGATGCTGAGCCATAGCGAGCCCTATTCCCCTTTAGGCTGAGAGGGCATGGGAGAGATGCTGTGATTAGTTTCAGAGCCCTGACCAGGCTAAACAGAGGACATGAGTGAACAGAAACAGAACCACAAGGAAAAAAAGTAGAGAGGTAAGAGAACAAAAATGCCCTGGACACTGCCTCAGGAATTTGCATATTTATAGCCATTAATGGACTGCATGGATGGACCTGAGAGAAGGGCAAGTGACAGCAGATGCTTTCTTTTGGGGATACTGAAACACACTTCTCTTAGACGATGCATGGGATTAACTTTGATAGCCAGTGGAAAAAATGGACGAGGTCTCATTAACTTGGTGCCAATATTTATGCTCCGAGTCCTTTGGGTTGGTATTAATAATAGCACTAGTTTAGGTAAGCTCAGGAGGATCAAAGGTTGCAATTTAATAAGTGCTGTCATAAAACCAAGGGAAGACTCTGTGTGATCTGCTCTCCCCTTTACCCTCGGCTAGCACCAAGTAATTCTAGCGAAGATCACACATAAAATCAAAGCTTTCCGAGTTAAGCAGGCTTATTCCATTTCCATGAAGATCATCAGGAATGTCTCTAAATAATGATTTAAAAATGGAAGGTGACAAGATACCAGACAATTGGTAACACTACAAAATGCTAAGACAGAGAGCTCTTCTCTCTATAGCTTAGAGTTACGTATGGTATCAGTCATCACCATCCTCACACACTGATCTTTTAAAAACCACAGTGTTTTCTTTGCATTTTTGCCAAGACTTATTATTTCTTTTTTCTAAAATAAGTGCTGGTGACTAGGATAGTCTACATTTAATGGCACACCACTTACAGCTAGACTCAGGGTAAGTAAAGCTGTACAAACCCTCTTATGTGGTTCACCAATGTTCCCTCAAGGGATAAGGGTTCTGTCATTACAGATTGCCCTGAGAAAAATGAAGGACAGCATATAGAAATCCTCTGTAAAAAAGGACTCCATGTATGCCTTTTTGGGTCCCAGTATCATCGCTAGTGATGTGAGAGCAAAGGTTTCAATTTCATTTCAGCA
>NW_009260023.1:984744-999917 GCF_000687185.1 Egretta garzetta | reverse complement strand
AACACACCCAAAAAACATCACAGCAGGGTGTATCCAGGCTCAGAATATATCGAATGAATTTCTCTGCAGCACAGATCACTGTTGTACAGAAGCAAGGTGAAAAACTAATGCCTTAGGTCAAAAAAGGAAACTCTACCACCGAAAAGAGCATTCCAGGAACAACTCTCATACTGAGATTTAAATTCCACCAATAACAAGATGTTTTTGGAGGATGCATAGAGAAGCGGATGACAAATCAAATTCAGATCCCTGAAAGCATGCAGCTTATTCCTGGAAAAATGTATCACCTCAAATAAAAGGTCAAGCATTATACAGTAAAACTGAAATGGGAAATAGTATTTTCTTGCTGTTCGGTCTTTATTTTTGAGTAACATTTGTGAGCGTTGTGTTCTCAATCCAAAACACATTTGTCTAGAACAACGACTCTACCTCACACTGTGGAACAGTTAAAAATAATTTTTTTGAAGGAATTTAATCCTCCTAGGTAAACATATGTAGAATTCTAATCAAAATAATAAAATACATACATAAAAATGCAGAATTTTAAAATGCAGTAATTTCTAGTAGAGTAATTGAAAATATTTCCTTTTCTGCCTTAATTCAAAGCTGTATGAAAGCAATTGGAATTTTCATATGGACAAAAAGTAACAAGTTAAATTGGAATAGGCTAAAATAACTGGCACTACAACAGTGTTTAAAATACCTCTAAAATTACTAGCTATTTGCCAAAATGAACAGCCTGGGCTTAAGATAAAGTGACAATGTTAGTGGTGTTCAAAAAGCATTGGGGACTACAAGCATATGTTCCAAGAGCATTAAACAATAAGAATGCTTTGGCAGAAGTTTCACAAATATTTGAAAATATAATTATGTAAAAAAAGCCCCCAAAACCCAAGCCTTGGACTCAAAATCATGTCAGTTTTTACTTGATCAGTCTAAATCACACAGTATCCCATGTGAAATGGAACCCAATCTCTTCACCTAATTGCTATGATAATTATTGTCTGACACTGGAAGAAAAAGAACGGTCCATCTGTGAAGGAATTCAGTGCTGCATCACATAAAAGTAATTTTGGAAAAAAAAAAGAATAGGCTCAGTATGTGGGAAAAAAGAGTACATATGTATCTGCATATCAGAAACGTTTTTTTAATATAGTTTCAGAGAATCAAAATGCCCATAAATATGCCTCTAAATAAGAGAAAATATTAAAAATGATGTATTGTTAAGGGTTGCTATAGCATGTAGTAAAATAAATAGTGAGATAAAGGAGTACTAGCCAGCAAAGAAAAGCATAAAAATTCACCCTTCTTTAGAGTCATACTCGGAGAAATTTAAATATACTACTTTAATTATACACAATGTTTCTAAGGCTTTGAGTTCCTCTTCCTTATGGGAACTCCTACTTTTACATAAAATATTCCATGTATTCAAAGTTTTCTGTTTGCTACTTAATCCTATTAAGAGTAAACAACCACCATTTTCGGATGATCTCAGGAAACATTTATTGATAAGTAGACCTAAGGCCACTAAATATTTATTTCCAAGTGGATTTTGATCAACTTAATTCAAGCACAGCTTTATAAATATTGTTCCTACGCACTTCTGAGGTAGATTAAGTGACCAGACTATTATCAGATTCCTCCTTCCTCTTCCATCAAGACAGATGTTGGCTGTGTCTTCCTGTTACATCCCGAAGACATCTGCACATTCAAGTTCATTTATTAAGACTGAATTACTGGAACTCCCTCTTTTGCTTTAACAACATATTTTACTCTGCTCATGCCTGTTCAGAATACTATTGCAAAGATCACCTCTGCATGCTTTTGCACCCCATCTTTTTCCTCCTCCTTCCCACCCTTCTTCCCCTTTCATAACATCAAATATAAGCACCTCGTCTTCACGAAAGCTGCTTGGGGTCTACCCAAGCTCACTTATCTCAGCCTGCTACCAACCCTGCTATCTCTAGTTGGCTTCAGATTCCAATCCTCATTACCACCCTGTCACCTTTCCAGTTGGGCACTTTTGTGCTTCCCCGCTTCATAAACATCTGAAGAATGATTTCACTATTACTACTGAGAATCTCCCTCACTTTCCATCAAGACTACAAAAAAAAAAACTTTAAAAAAGCTAGTTCTCAGCTAAGACTGTAGACACCGCACTTCCCAGCAATGCCTCATTGACTCCTTGCATTCACTTACGCATCTGTACCCAAATGGGCTATAACTGTATTTTTAGGAAAGTTCCTGTGACAACTTTTACACAGTACCTTGAAAAACAGGTTTCCATTCCATCATTAGAGCACTTGGTTAATATAAGTAACACAAGGACAAAATATGGTACTGGTATTACTTCTTTCTTCATCATCTATTTTCTTAGTATAGATATATTTCTAAAGAATACTACTATTTTTTTCCTGACAAACACAAGTCATCTGGCTTCTCACTTTCGTTGTGATTGCTCCACCATGCTAACACAAGCCACGATTCCTCCAACAGTGATCGGTTTGTATTATTTGTCTCTCTTCTCAAACCAACCTCCTGTTAAAATTGAAATTCTCAGTCCTGTTTTCCTTCAGCTGCTGGCTAATTCAATACTGTTAGAGATGTACTCTCAGTGGAAAGCCTTCTCACTTTTGACACTGCAATTGGCCAAACAAATGCAGGCAGCTTGGGTTCCTTCTTGGCAAGCCCAGTTCCACATCACTGTTGACCTTGTAAAGCCCTAGATTCCTGGAGCTATTGTATGATCTTCCTGCATTAACCTCTGGGCTAACAATTTATGCTAAGATAAATTCAGCCATGATGGATAAGATCAGTTTGAACTGTTTCATTGTTTGAATAATTCAGGCAGATCCTTTGTACTTATTGCTACAATACCCTTTCAATGTCTTTGGAGGGGGTACGACTGCTAAAGACTTTTTAATGTAAAACATATGCAACTCCTTTAATTAAGATTCCAGTCTTGCCAGAGACTCTGTGGGATACCCTGCTGACATACAGAGGTGTGTACAGAAATATTTTTGCAAAATCTTACCTTGCAACTCAAAACTAGAAGCACCGCTTTTAATCTAATCCATATGAAATTGAAAAGAAAAATATATTTTGACATTTCCACTACCAACAAGGCATTTGATAAGATTCACGTAAAGTTTAGCAAATATACGAAAGATGACCCATTCTGTCTCAGAACAGCTTTTTAAACCTGCCAGTCATGTTGGATGCTATTCATACGCCATTATATTTTATTGGAACCTGTTAGGTTTTTCACAGTCCTGAAGTTATTTTATGGCAGAGACTGAAAGAAATATTAGTGACCTAGCATTTAATACCAGTTCAGCAGTAGCAGGAATAAGTGAGAGATATTGATACTCAAGGTCTCTCTGTTTGCATAATGTTTCTTGGCTTTGCTGCCACCTGCAGCAAAACACAGGATAAAAGCCCAGTTAAGGTATTTTTGTCCTACTTTGCATGATTGCTTTCCAGTCCCTCTTCATTACCTGAAAGAGCTGATGTTCAAAGTTTATGAGATACTAATAGTAAAGGGTGGTTTCCAAACTAATGCAGACATTTCCGAATGTTAAAATGTTTGGGGTTTTTTTGTTTGCTTTGATTTTTTTTTTTTTTTTGGGGGGGGGGGGGGGACAGGGGGGAGTATTGGAAGAGTTAGATGTACATTTATTTCACTAGATTAAAAAATTACTTGAAATCATGGGGAATTGAAACATGTATACCTACATATTTAGACTTTTAAAAACAACATTTCCCCTTTAGAATTTCTAAATCCCACTAACAAATAATAGAACTCCTCTCCATTCTATTTAAGCACTTAAGTTTCTTTTAAGGTAGTCTGTTTTGGAGGTTTTTGTGTGTGTGTTGTGTTTTGATTTTTGAGTTGGGTTTTTTGTTTGGTTTTTTTTGTTGGTGTTTGGGGTTTTTTTTACAATAACAGATATAAACTTACCATCATTATCTTCAAAATATACAGTTCTAATTTCAAAGTAAATGCTTAGTTGAATGACTTACTCAAGTGTTGCTAAGTAGAATAGAATAATTCTGTTGGATAGGACCTACAACAATCACCTAGTCTGACTGCCAGATATATACTTTTGAAAGATACCCATGATATATTTATGTCTTCTTAACTGTGAAGTAAGATGTAAAATCTTTATAATGCTAGGGGGTTTTATATCATAGGTCCCATTGGAACAGAAATTATTAATGCTATAAAGGAAAAGCAGATGGTCCAGCATTAGGGTGGCTTCACTAATTATTCTTGGCATCAACCGGAAAGAAAGATTTTTCATATTTCCTTTTTCTCAAAGGCCATCATTTGTGGCTTCCAAAGCACAAAGCAACCAGCTCAAGTAAGACAAAAGCAACATATAAGCAAGTTATCAATGAAAGGGACAACTGCCTTGAAGAGCTAGATAAGACTTCCATCTCTACCTTTTGTGAAAAAGTGGCCTTTTTTTATCTCCTGCTTCTTTGGAAACTTTCCTGCCAGGTGAAAAGTTGGTCATAAATCACCCAAGATGTAGTCAACTTTCAGCATAGGCCACTGGAATTCACTGTATCTGACTACAAATACAACTTTATAACACATAAGCTACAGTTAGTAGGCAATATATCTGCCTACCTTCTTTTCATGCTTGAGGTGACACTGATGACATCAGTCTTATGCTTCATATCCTCTATCAAGTTCTAGTAAGAACTGGATGCCACTTTACATCACTGTCCTAATTTATAAAGCAATCTTCATACTGTGTCACCCATGTCCCCTTCAAGCAATGCAGAGGACAAAGGTCAAATTATGGTATCCAAAATCAAAAAGTCCAGTAATGGAACAAGTTTCTTTCCTTAGGAAATAGAGGAATCTACTTTTTTTAATGACTAACCCCTCATAAACTGCTCTATTTCAAACTCCTACAACAAACAGGTCTATCAGAAGAAAGCTCTACAAACCAAAGCCTGACTGAGAAAAGAAATGCCAGAAATTGCACACATTCCGCTGATTCTTTCAGTAGTGCTGTTGATGGGGTATGAGGAGCATCAAGCAAAGTGATAAAGGAAAGCAGCAAAGTGTCCTAAGATATACAGGTGCTCCTTGTGTGCATTCTGCCATAGTAGTGGCTTATTTGTGGCATATTTGTCCTAGCACTTAAACAGACACACAAAAAAAAGCATGTCTAAAGAAGAGTTTGCTGGATTGCATCTCTTCCCATATGACAAAAAGAGAATTTAGTTCAGCAGCTACACCTATCCAATAACTAAGGCCACGTAGCTGCACAGTGGTTCTCGTCAGCTTAATTTGTCCTACAAAGTCTTTACCGAGGGAAAAAGGAAAACCTCCAGCTTCATTCACGTATCTTTCACAGGCAGCTTTTTTTTTTCCTTTTTTTTTTTTTTCAGATGGGACACAAGAGTTGATTGATGACATTTAGTTGAATATTTTTCCTGCACACTAACCTTTGTCAAAGAGACAGCTTCTAAGGACAACAGAGAGTGAGGCATTTGACTGCATCCAGCATTCTGAACTGCTGAGCATTTGTCTTAGAACTTTATAGCTTTAAAATACTGCTCAAAGACTCCAGTCGAGGTTGCGACCCTACTGGCCTCAGTACTGTACAAGTATAAATGAAAATATGAGAGCCATGCTCCAAAGAGTTAGAGAGGATGAGCTTGCAATCAAAGATAATTTAACTCTTTCGCAGTAAATCCAGATTTGGTTTCAAACTAAAATAAAAAGAAGCCTCAGCTAATCTTCTGTTTGGGCTCACACAATGAACTCCTGCCAACTTACAAACAGGTGAGCTTCAGAAATGATAAAACAGGAAGAGAGACCAGAAACTCAGCACTGGATCTGGATTTTTCATCCAGAAAATTGTGTGACACAAGCTGAAGGGGGAGAAGTGTTGCTTCCACGGAAACACATGCTGAGATGGGAGAGAACAGAGGACCAATAGTATTTTCCCTGCTGAGCCTGTGGAGACCATCACAGAAGCAGTTAATAACTAGAGGAACTGTCGTTCCCTTGGGATCCTCGCATAGCTGCTGCTCAGCCCAGTGAGACCCTGCTAGCACCAGAGTTGTTTGTGCTGGGTACAGAGTGGTGAGCTGGATGCTCACCTAAATGCTCCCTAAATGAATGAGTTCAGCTTTCAAAATAAACATGAGGGCACAGACATTTTATTTCTCCTGGCAATCTCTAACACATTCTTAATACCAGTTTCTGAACAAACTCATTCCTTGAAATTACAAAGAAAAATTTATAATGAAAACTAGTGCAAAAGAAGTGAGAAATGAAAACAAAACCCATTCTCATTTTCAGTAGATACCAAGGAATTATACCTGCTTTAGAAAAGAATACTAAGGAATATTAAGTTTACAGGAAGGTAAAAACACCTAGATTTGAATTTTATTAATGAAGACTGATTTTTTCTGGTTCCTTTTTAAGTATTAGAAAATATTAGAGTTAAGAAATGAAGAAGGAAGGTGTTCTGTTTTTTCTCTCAGAAGTACCATTTCTTCAAAGAGTACTAATTTTATTTTTAGGATAGCTTCAATCAAAAGACCTCAGTAGAAAGAAACACAGCTATAGAATAGTGTATCTAGGCATCCTTCATAATTCAAAACAAAATGGTATAGAATTAAAGGACAAAAAGTAAATCTCTTGCTTGCTACGCTGTTCTTACTTGGTCTCAATGGGAAGAGAATGACAGATGGAAGTATAAGGTATGTTTACTCATATCAGGCCTTTGATATGCAAATGTTTGTTCTGAAAGAATGAGAAATACACTGACCAGCAGACATCCCCTCAGAAGGGGAGCATCGCAACCTGAGGGAGAAGAGAGATAAACGCTCCTTGGCAGATGCATTATGAATATTACGGCAAGTTCTGCCACAACACTTTCCTGGGGGAAGTATTATGTTTTGAAACGTAGCATCTTGACAATATTTAGATGCAAAGAGTAGAAGAGTGAAGTATCTTAGGGACGCTGCTAATAAATAAAATACATTTACTCACTTGTGCCCTTTTTTTTTTTATTTCTGTGCACTGGTAATTCTGTTCTATAATTCCTAAGACAACACAGAAAAGAGCCAACTTCAGCCTCATCAGGTTTACCTTGAGAATCTTCTTTTCAGGCAATGAAGATACATCAGTTGATTCAAAGGAGATCTCAGGGCATTATGTTCAACTCTGAATCAGAGGCTGGTGGAGCCAAACTGTCTCCATTAACTGTACAGAGAATCAGAGGAGACTGGCCTCTCACACCTCCCAATATTGTACATTTCTGACAATGATGCTATAAACATTAGCTTAAAACCTAATCCAAACAGTTTCAAAGTCTGTGACCTTAAAAAAAAAGCTAACAATAAAATCTCACAAATAGCCGCTAATATGAAAGTGCTGGCTGTAGTTCTGCAGTGAAGCCAGAATGGTTTTCAAATGCACTCAACCTCCACATATGAAAAAATAGTTATTGCCTCTCTTTTCCACCCTGCTACAGTACAGAGCTTGGATGCAGAATGAATGCTCCGTGAATCTCAGTACAGCAGTACAGTAACATTTCAGAACCAATACAAAAATTACTTTTAGAAACATAGCAAGGATTAAACAATACTGGTTTTAAGCTCATGATTTTACCAGGGTATTAAGCGATGTCACTTGACTAAATTGTAAAGCCCGAAACAATACCGCTAACTTCCTTTATATTTAACATACTCAAACTGCACAGTATACTGATTTTTGATTTATTTTTTTTTTTAAAGATTCATTACCTTCTCCAACCATCACTAGCACAGAAGTCCAACACAGAAGACAAATACTTAAAGATTTTTCTCAAGTTATCCCTTTTTCAAGATACTTGCCACATCTAATTGTTCACAGTGGAATTGAAGTCCTGCATTTCTCTCCATTGCAAGTCCTTTTTAACAAAAGGAGCTACCTAATATAATTTGAATGGTTTTATCATGGAGTTTTCCCAGTAACGACAGCTATTGTAACCATTCGTTTGTTCCTCAGAATGCCCATGTTTTATATCCCTGTACAGTCCTCTTGAAAAACAAAATGAAAAAAACCCCAAACCAAAAAAACCACCCAAAACCAACCCCAAACCCACCACCCCAGAAATCAAAAATGCACAACCCCACACCCTTCAGAAATGGCAAACAAAATAGCTGCAGAAAGACCTAGGAGAATCTATGTGGAGAAGTAAAAGTATTGATGTTCTGGAAGTTAAAGGCAAAGATAAAACACTACATAGAATATCTTTAATATTACCATTACTCATTTCTGAAGCAAGAGAAACATTTCATTGTGCTCTTGTCCTTGAGTTTCAGGTTAAATTGCTCCGCTGATGCTATTAACATTTAGGTAAAGAGGGATAAGGTACAGGTATAAAGGGCCAATCAAATACCAATTACTTACATTGCTTCTCTAGTAACTACACTGTGGTTTTTTTGGATGCAGGCAACTGTAAAAATTACCAAAGACAGAGATTTAGTAAAAAATCAATAGGTTGTTTTATAGCTACTGTGCCTTCATTTCTTTCAGGTTTACCTAATTTATTCCTAAGAAATTGTAAAGTCCGTCAATCAGAAACAAACCCAATAGTTTTACAGGTTTCTCTTGAAAGAAAATCCTTTTTTATTAATATTATTACATGAAATTCCTTTCCTGCTAACTGTAAATATTACCATCCAGTAGACCATTGCTTGCTATTCCTTACAAATTATATTATTTTTATTGCTACAAGACTGGATACTACTTCAGAAAAAAACCAAAAACTTTAAACATTTTAAATTAGAGTTTCCATACTGTGGATAAAATAACTTCTTTCCGATCAGGAAACTAGAGCTTTCACAATATGTTTACAACATAGTAGTTTCTAGCTACGGAGAAGAAACTTCATGCAAAAGAGTCGAGTACCATAATTACAACCTCTGTTACAGGGATTTCGGGACCAGAGATGCCAACCGGTCATGCCTGACAAGAATACACCAGAGGAGACTTCAGGGGCTGAAGAGCTTGCTTGGACACTGCAGCACCGGTAAAAAGAAGTTAAGGATAAAAAAAGACTTGTAAATGAATAAAATTATGGTTGACACTGTAGAATAACTTAGTTCTCCATCTCACTTTGGTGCCCTTGGCCATCACTGTCACGCGTGCAAGTTCCCTCCTGGTCTTTTCCAAGATGAAACCTCCTTCTGCTCCCATGGAGGGAGGGTTTCTCGCCAAGGCTGCTCCCAGGTGGCAGGGGTGGCTGCACCCACACCGGTCCCCTTCTGTGGGAACTGTGATTCAGCTCCTTATGTCTCCATTATGGTAAGGAGTAGGAGGAATAATTCAGACCAATATGACAATTCCCATCAAACACCCTGGCTAGCACAGACTCCCGGACAAGACCACAGCGAGACACCATCTGCTGGGGAGCATCTCCCAGCAGCCAGCTCTGGTCCCCCCTGCCTGCCTCCACCTGCATCAGTACACAAACAGGGGAGGGAGACACATCCCCTGCAGCGTGGATATGGGTTTCCCAAAGGTACTACCGGGAGATGGGTACAAAACTAGTACCATCCAGGCACTGGTACAAGAGGGCTATGATATGAAAATATTTCTTCTTCGGATCTTTTTCCCTTACAATATTGTTGCACAGAAATTTATTCTAATTCAACACCCATGGGGTAAAAGCAATCTCAACGCTGCCTTTTAAAATCATGTGGTTAGTTTGGGATCATTAGACTAGGCAATATATTTTATGAAGGCATATCATTTTATCTGCAGACAGATTACAAGCAACATTTTTACATTTAGTGTAAAAAAAATTATTTCTGTCTGTAGGCTGTGGTGATTAGCATGACCTATATTTTTAAAACAATAAAATATTTCCACAGAGAGCAATCCCATAGTTATTTCCAGATTTTTTGATTTATATTGTGATTACTTCTTTTACTACAGCTACCCAGGACATGAGTGGATTGTTTTAAAATTTTTTCCTCATTTAGTCAGGTCACCTCTTCCTTTAGAGGAAGAATTCAGTTTCTTTTTTCACAGCAGTTTGTGTTACGGCATTTTTAGGTTTAGACACATCACAGAGTTAGTTCTAAGTTTAAAAATGTCATGATAATACCCCTGCGGGTAAATGTCAGATCACGAGCATAAACCAGCCTCAACCATTAGAATATGTTTTTTACTGCATATGTTGCTCATTGATACTTAAAAAAAAACCCTCTACCTAACAAACTGTATGAAGAACTGCTGCATAAGTATTAAATCACACTAATGGAGAATTATATGAAGGTGGTTACGCCTGCTGATCCCTGTAAGCATTGTCCTCCCTTTAATCTGAGCCTATACAAGTATTTAACAGCTATAAAGTTGATGACTAGATTTTTTTCTGATTATGTTTACACACAAGTATTAACAATTATTTAGTCAACCACTTACTTGATTCTTTTGCATGACCTTAATGGAAATTTTCCCTTTGAAACTACAAAACATCCATTTACCAATCCCTAAATTATGTCATCACCCCATCCCCAAAATAATAATAAAAAAAAAATCCCATCAGGTTCATAACCCAGAGCTGCTAACGATTAAATGGCCTGATACTGAAAAGTCTGAGTTTAGTGTATAGTATTTACATGCACACACATCATCAGCATTGTACAATCCCAAACTGAGTCCTAAACTCTAACATAAATGGTAAAGAACAAGTGAGGTGTTTTAAAAGTTCAAATAGCAAGGGACCTGGCTAAATGATGTCAGTTAATCCTTAAGTTCATCCTAATGACTGTATTAAAAAAACAGCTCCAGCAACAGGAGACAATAAAACAAAGCCTGCCAGCCTGATGAGCAAGAAGAATTCACCTACAACACATTCATTCTCCGTAAATGGAAAAAACCCTCTAATACACATATTTATTGAAGATGGCATGCATGTCAGTATCTGGGTTTGTTCTTGAGTATGTTGGTATGTTCTTGTTGCCACAGCAAACATGACTATTCATACAATTTGAAAATGTACAGTTCCTACTATTTTCAGCTGAAGTCACATTGAATATTGCAGATTTCCCAGTTTGAAACATGTCCCGAACAGTCTCTGGCTTATCATTGTTCAAAAGAAGCGTTACACAAAAACTCTGGAAGAGGTAATGGGCATTGTTTTCAGTTTATCGCTGAAATTTCTAAACAACCCCTTAAAAATCCACAGATCAGAATAGGTATACTTCAAGAATTCATTTGCAAATCTACACCATGTCATATTTGAAAGAAATACTCAGTTTGCTTCATATGGCCCTAAACCAACTCACCCCTCCTTTCAGATTAAAGCCAAGGTTTCAGAGCCACTAATACATCCATAACTGCAATGCAAAAAATTGGTTATTTACTGTAGAAAGCTTTAAAAGTTCACAGTTTACCAGTCATCACTGCACAAAGTAGGGGAGAGAGAAAGCATTTTCCATGTCCAAGGCCACCATTCAACAAAATATTTCTTGGATCATCTTCAGCTGTGATCCAATAACACAAATTATACCTTATCATATTATTTCATTCCACCATTTACTGCTATTATTTACCTTATTCTGTTATGTTATGGTATAATTGATAGTGATGTAGCTGTAGGAGATAGGTTTGCATTCCTTTAACTGTTCTAATGCTCTCTGCTGCTGTCCATAACAACAGTTGCAGCTACCCAATATAAATAAGGATAGCAAACTAATCTTTCCCCCGTTTCCAAAGTTCTGACGGAATTTCCTAGGTTATATGTGGGACTGTTTTCCTAGGTAGGGCAGCTACCTCTTATTCAGGCTAGGATGAAAACTCTTTACCAAAGAGGAAGGTTTCACAGAGTTCTCTGAAGCTCAGGCTTATCCAAAAAAAAAAAAAAAAAAAAAAAAAAAAAAAAAATTTGGCTATAACAACTGTGAATAAATTCTTCCCTCTTCTTGAGTTTTTTATTCTAAAAATCGGTAATACCAACTGACAGACACAATTGCAGCATTTGGTGGTGGTTAACAGATTGGGACACAATAGCTAATAAAGCACTGATTCATCATCAGTTGCACAGAAGAGAAGGATGAGAATGGCAGTAATCTGGAACTGTGGCTCTACTTCCACTCTAACAGTCTTGCCAGGGTCTAGAACATACACAACACACTGATCTGCATTTTGCGCTAGCAAAATTCAGATTTGGGTGTTTGTTTACATATATATGTAAATTAACTCATGACAATTTTTTTAAGCTAATCTGAGCCATTTATCAAAGGGAAAATCTAATGAAGTTTAGCAAGAGGAGCCTAGCCAGTCTCCCACAGACTGACCAGAACCATCCAGAGACACAAATCAGTTCAGAGCTCTGAAAAATCCCTGTAACAAGACTTTGTCAACATGGTGGTCATTTCCTTAAGGACATGAAGGATATAAACAGATTTCTTTCTCTTCTGCTAGACCTGTTTATCTCCTTTTCAGTTAAACACAGTAATTTATTTTGGGACTTTTTAGCAAACATTTGGGATTTCAGCAAACGTTAAAAAACTTTCACAGGTGAAATTTGATTTCAAAATTTTAGTCACCTGATCAAGTTACAAAACCAGTATAGCGCACACAACCCAAGTCAATATATTAAAAGAAAAATACAACAAAAAAAAAAAAACAGGAACCCCTCAAAAACCAGACATTAATCATAATCACTTGTGATTAGAATATGATTTTCTTACAAAAGTGAAACATTTTGCATGGTTGTGCTAAAATAATTAAAAAGAGATCCAACAATATAAAGATATCCAGAAGCCACTGAAAAGAGGGTTTTGAATTTTCTATACTGCAGTCACAGTCTGTAATTTTTTGTTAATCTTGCATCATCATCAGTATACTTCATGTTCTTATGGAAAGCATTTTAAAATGCATAATATAGAAGGAAAAAAAAAAAAAAAATTCTGACCTATCTAGATTCCTCCCAGAACTGTCCTTTGAAGAGAATCTAGATTTTAATTTAGAAATGAAAAAGACATTTTACAAATTCGAATTCCTTCACAACACAGAATTTCTCTTACTAACATGATTTGTCATGACCTGTTAATTATGGTAATTGTGTGTATAATTTTTAACAACTGAGATAAATACGCAAAATGATAACAGTGCATAGTTCACAAAGAGAAGTACATGCAGAGGTAACCAAATGAATAATACATTCACTATGAGTCAAAGAATCCCTATTCTGAATTTTAAAAGAAATTGTACATATCCTCCTACTCTGGGATTTGCCTTTACTGGCATCCTAAATGCTACAAACCAACCATGTCTTCAGGCATTCCCCTAGGTCTCTCCTCCGGCTCTTTACTGCCTTCTGACTTGGTGTGACTTTGCAGCTTTTATGTTTTCTGTTAAATGTAGTGGAAAATTTATTCTGAGTTACAAAAAAAAATACTTTTACATCTTTGACTATTATTCCAGCCTCTGATATCCCAACCATTCAACACTAAAATTCTCAGTATCCCCTTGAAGGCATCTTGAACGTACACATGTATACGGCTTCTCCACAATGCAATACTTTAATATTGAAAATATGTTGCATTAAAAAAAATTGCGGTTTCCCAAATATTGCTTAAAAATAATTGCAAATAAAGTTGCAACAAGCATATATGATGGCAAATATGACCACTAAGGTCATATGGAATACTCATTAAGTTTGGGACATTCGTTGCCACCCCACACCCCGCCCGGTTTCTTGCTTAAACTGCCAATACATATAGATACTGGTATGTAAAATATTGCACATATTCAAATGACCTTTGAATATGAATTTTCACAGTTTTTCTATCTTGACTACTCAGTTTTTCCTTGAAGATTGGTTTAAAGTAAAATTGAAATCTAAATTCTGACTCTGCATAGAAGATATATTGCTATTAAATTTACTGTTCCACAGGGACTTTATTAGGGCTGCTACTGAACTGTGCATCATTTTAATTAGAATTAACACTTTCATCTTGTTTATGAATATATGCAAGATAAGCTTTGAAATATTTAACATCTGGGAATACCGTCAAGCTGTCACAGCAAAATGAAGACATTTCACATACATAACTATTATTATATAATAGCCAGATACCAAATAACTAAACATTCATTGTTAGCATTTGGAGTATAATCTCTCTATGCATACATTTCCATGTCCTTTGGGAATTTATTCATGCTTTGATCATTATCCCTTTGAAGCAACGCTTCTTTAAAGAGAGACATTTCAAGTGCAGTCCTTGACTCTGTTAGATGTCTCACCGGTAGGTAGGAGACCTATTTTACATAATTTATTCTACCGTTAGCAGACATCTCCCTAGAACAGCACAAGCCTGCTGCAGCGGGTTGGTTCCCAAGGATCACCTTCCTTTGCCGAGATATTTACTTTTCAGGATAGAAAGATTCATAGAAATTAATGTTCAAAAGACCATCATCACCAGGTCAGCCACCTCTTGTGAAGTCAAGATTCTTCCCTGCAGAATATTCTCCTGTGGTTTGATGGGATGCCTAAAAAGTAAAATTAAGGGCAGGGTGGGGAAGGAGATGAGGGGCAAACAAAACCAACCAAACACCCCTAAAATATGTAAAACCCTTCAAGAAACAGACTTTCAGCATGTCAACTAAGCACTACGGGACTGTATTTCAGAGATGTGTCAGGCAGTAAATAAGTCTTTGTTAGTTTAGCCTTTGAGATCTACTTCAATCCCAAAACCCTATGTATTGCCACTTGGATTATGCCAACTCTTAAACGTGATGGATACATGCCAGGTGAGGTCCAGGTGACAGTTAACAGCCTGGAGATCCGTCCCAGGCAGCCTCTCCATGAGCTGCTGGTGAGGAAACGCAGGGAGCAGTGACCGGCAGCTGGTGCCTTGGAGAAGGAGCTGAGGAAGGGGCGACACATGGGAAACCACCAGCAGCAGAAAGGTTTCTGCAAGAGTGGCCATGGGGACTGCTCCAGCAGAGGTCTGGGCTGGCTCCACAGGTAACGCGGAGTACAAGAGCAAGCTGCCGCATTTCGCTATGGCTGAAACAATGTCAGGATATGTTCACTCAAATGGTGGTTAAGCAGATGCTGGGAACCATCAGCTGTAACAGCGCTCTTTAAAATCCACGTTATAACATAATATCAACTGCATAAACCTGCAGGGAAAAC
>NW_009260023.1:959461-984732 GCF_000687185.1 Egretta garzetta | reverse complement strand
GAAAAGGTAATATATGGCGACCAAAAAGAATTAACTTCAGTTTCTACAGGGTATGTTTTCTTCCATAGCCTTGCTGTAGGCACTAAACACCTAACAAACACCCAAGCCCCTCTAAAACTCTCCAGAACTAGCCTGGTACAGTTGAACATCAGAGTTCAGCACAGGAACACACCATATGGATATTGAAACACGCGAATTTGTGCATTCTCTTTGGCAATCATTTTTTTTTTTTAAATTCTACCAATTAATAGCCTAGTCTTCTCATTCTGACACATCAAACAATTTTTACATTTAGAACACATTTTTGTCTTAGAAGTATGTAAGAGGCTAAAGAAACACGCGCACTCCTCAAGTAACAAGAAATGAATCATTCCCCTTTTTCAAACTCAACTTCTTGTCACGCTATTGATAGTACAGAACATTAAAGGACAAATTTAGATTTGGTTTACATAAAAGGAAGTGGAAAATAAGGCATGCGTAGGAGAAAAAGGTTGTAACAAAATCACATAAAGAGGGAAACACAAATGACAACGGGAAAAATTGCAGAGAAATGCACTCAGTCAAATGCAATCTTTTTGCCTAAAAGCACCTTGAGAGGCACATTCACTGCTTAGAGTAGGTTGATACAGAAGAAACAGAACTTAAATACATTCCAACTTTCTGAAAATTTCAGTCTAAATAACCAAGAATCCTGTTCAACAGGCATACTGAAAATGCAGTTTGCACCTACAAAGGATATTCACTGTATTCAGTTCTACTGTCTTCAAATACTACAGTCGAGTTTAATCATTGAGCAGCATGTGGACTATTTCTTTTGTCCCATTTATCTTTGGACCTATTTATCTTTTAATCAACAAAACACTGAAAATCTTTACAGAAAACTTTCTGCCTGTGACTTACCCAAAAGGAGAATGGAAGTAAGAACTTTGGCAATATATGCCAAACACATGCACACTTGTCACCAGAATCTTCCAAAGATTTCCCAGTGTATTAGCTCTTAGGATACAATTCACTTTTTATACATCAGACTAAAATTATGAACCATAAGTTTCAGGAATTTTCTGTCTTTGGGCCACATTTTGTTTTGTTGAGGTTTTTTTTTTTGTTAGGTTGTTTGTTTTAGGTGTTTATGACCTTACATAGAATGGTACAAAATGCCTTGTGTGTGTTTTTTTGAATACCTAAATGAGGCTATTTGAAGAAATCTAAATTATGTAAGATGACAGCTGAGATAGACACAAAGATTTGAGAAGGACAAACTAAAATATTTACATAAACACCAGCAAGACTGATGCTAAGAGAGCAGCAAGACCAAGAGAGCACATCAGAACTTGTTCAGAGTACACAGATAAAGGAAGTAAGATGCCAAGTAAGCAGAAATATTCTACAAGAGTAGATCAGTAATAATATTATTAAAAATAATAAAAAGCAGTAAACAAGTACCAGCAACAGCACCTTTGTAAGATTACCACAGATATGCCAGAGCAGGGGCAGATGTTTTTTTAAAAAAAACTAAAACCACATCTCTAAACTGGGTCAGATGTTCAGCTGCGTTTCCTTTTTTATATTACCACCAGGTGCCATGTGAAATGGTTCTTCAAGTGAGCACTCGATGCTGCCTGCCCAACACACCTCTTCCAGTTCCCCATAAAAGACGTAAAAGCACTAATGACACCAAAGCACTATGGCACTACAGACCCAAAAGAATCAGTTTCCTTTTCAGAATTTGGCATCCAAAAGCAACACAGCAGCTGAGCTTTTGAAGTTTCAGTTACCCATCCTCTCTTCTTGCCAAGAGACCTGTAACAGCCTTCAAACAGCACTGCAGCTCAAAAGTCATCCATCTTCATCATTTCTCTTGAAAGCTACAGGCTCAGCGCTGTGAGTCACAGTGGAGAACCGGCCGTCACTTGCAACCCCACCAGGCTGAAGGCGTTGAGCTTTCCGCACACAACAGAGGCCAGGAAGTGACACAAAGCCCTCGCTCTCTGACCCTATGGCAGCTTGGGGACACGTTGCACTCAGGCAGCGGTGTGAGGTGATACACTGCCAGGGATGTGGTTTTGCTTAGAGAGGAGCTATGATCACAGTTCAAACTGCTGCCCCCTCAAGAGGTACTGTGGCACAAACCCGGATCTAAACTAAATCTCTGCAACTGGCACCTCAACTTTAACAGGAGTTTTCCTTGCTCTCCCTTTTCACTTATACAAAGGTGTCAGTCATAAATCTTGCAGTTAATAGTATTGCTTTTGCCAGCCAGTTTTTTTTTTTTCCTTCTCCATTTGGCAAGAGCTTAAGCTTGCAAGTAGCCTCCAGACTGCTGGGCTCAAGTGATGCCTCTAACATGACACAAATTTTGGGGAGTCGGGGGATGATTTCCGAGAACATTTTAAATACTATTGCCCTTGAATTCTAAGTTAGTCCACAACACAGAATGACTTATAGTCGATGTCAATCTTGCTGTGTGAAATGACTGCTTTTGACATTATGTTCACCCTTAAGTTTTAGGAAGAAAAGGATAAGTCAGTTGACTAAACCAAATCTCATCTCACTTGCACTCTTGCTGAAAGTTACAAGGAACAAATGCAGTTCAAATTTTGGAAAGCTTATACATGTTCTTTTGTAATCAAGACAAAGTTTCTGTCAGAAGTGTCTTTGCGCAGTTACTTCACTCCTGCTTGCAATTCCCAGGCTACATCATGCAAGAGGAAACCCTTTATTGATTACTTTTGCAATTACATTTCTTAGCATAAATGCTTTAATAATTGACTGAATAAAGTGATGGGTAACCTCTATGGGAACAGTTCCATTACAGAATGTGTTTTATGGTTATTTGTGAATGCATTGCTCATTAATAACCTGCCTCAGAGGAAGTACAGGTGATTATCTTCAGACTTTGGAGCTTATCTTTATGAGTTTTCATAGGGACATCATCTATATCATCATCATATTATAAAATGTTTCCATTTCCTCAAACTATAAATTTAAGCACTTGTGCTCAGCAGCAGCATGAGAAAAGTCAAGTTCTCTTTTTTTTTTTTTTAAAAAAAGCAAATTAATTCTTAAACACCAAAAATTCGAGATATTTCTCTCTGATCATTATACAAGTATACATACCTACATAAAGTGTTAAGAATTAAGTGGAATTTCTTACCGTTGTTTAAAAAAAATCCACAATCTACTCTAGAGTAAAAACTTGGAAACTTTCATGGAGCACCCTGAATACAATTTTTTCTCAGCTTATATTTATGTTTATTATTCAGGGCTCCACCACAAAAAGTCAGTGATGAGCAAACATTCCAGAAACTGAATTTTCATGAAGACAGCTATAACAAACCCTTATTAAGGCAAAACTGTTATTTCACTGCAACATATGCCTACGGAAGTCCCCAAGACATGATTTTTACATAATTGTGCTGTACACACAATCCAAGTCTTCCTTTGTCCAATTAGTGGCAAAGTTTGTAAATCACAGCTTCCTCACAAAGTATTTATTCTTTTGTAACTTTCAATGAATTCAATGCCTGACACAAGGCATTTTGTACTGAACAAATGTTATTAGGTCCTCGTAAGCGAACCATTACGGTTTTACTCGTCCGTGTTCGTGTCATAAAAGACCTCTTCAAGACTCATAAAGATGTACATTTTTCAGCATACTGACGAAACCTACATACTGAGGAGAATATACTCAGCCATAAGACAACCCCATCACACTTCTCTTCCAGCTGGAGGAAAGCCTCCTACGGCTGTAACAAGATATAAGCAACCAATGCTGAACTTTTACATCCATTAAATACAGCAGACTACAGTTTTCACTCAAGCAAAACTCGCCTACATTCAATATATTTGATTGTCGAAACAGTTAAGGTTGATCATGTGTAAAGTGCAATGAACATTTTCCAAGTCAAATTAATCTGAAGTGACTGAGCTCAAGCTTCAGCTACTGACTCCCAGAACAAGAAAAAAAATTATGTGACAAGCAAGAACTAAGAGGCACTGTTTCTGTTAGTCTCTATAGGATGCAACACACATTTTGAGGCCAAATCCCATCACAGTGAGGAACACAGGACAGGAACACAGGGTTAGTGCCTTCCTTTTTCACCTCTTGCCATACTATAGCATCCAGCCTGACAGTTTTTTTGTTACTCCCATTTTTACCAATATGAGAGGAACTTGCATGATAGCATGTATCTCTATTTCTGAAAAATAAACATTTTTGAATGTGTTAATACCAGATTTTAAAAAGTCTATTGTGGGAGAGACAAGCTACATATAAGGCTTGACCAAGAATTCAGTTATGACTAGATTGTTATTGTTGGAAGACTGCATCTTATCACATATAGGGAAATCCATCTGCACACAGACTTACAAAAGATTTGTGAATGAGACCTACAGACCCTGTCCTTATTTCCCACTCTGGCACCTCAGCAACTCACACGTGCAGAAGAGCACGAGAGCCCCTTGCAAGCTCCCGGGCTATATGCATCAGCCCCTTCACACCTACAGCACAAGAGTCTGGGACAAAAACTATTGCTATCTCCTGTGTCACAATACTAGGGAACAGCCCCACTAATGACTCTACAGCAGGGAGACGTGCCACACGTGAGCCTTATGCACAGGGGGAAATGTGGTGGGTTGGCCGTGGCTGGACAATAGGTACCCACTGAGCTGTTCTATCACTCCCCTCCTTAGCTGGACAGGGGAGGGAAAATACAGTGAATGGCTCGTGGGTCGAGATAAGGACAGGGAGAGATCACTCAAGCAATTACTGTCATAAGCAAAACAGACTTGACTTGGGGAAATTAATTTAGCTTATTGCCAATCAAATCAAAGTAGGGTAATGAGAAATAAAACCAAGTCTTAAAACACCTTTTCTCCACCCCTCCCTTCTTCCCAGGCTCAGCTTCGCTCCTGTTTTTCTCTACTTCTGCCCCTCAGGCGGAGCAGGCGGATGGGGAGTGGGGGTTGGGGTCAGTTCATCACATGTTGCTGCCACTCCTTACTCCTCAGGAGGAGGACACCTCACACTCTTCCCAAACTGTTCCAGCACAGGTCCATCCTTTCCACAGGGTACAGTCCTTCAGGAACAGACTGCTCCAGCATGGGTTCCCTGCAGGGCCACAAGCCCTGCCAGCAAACCTCTCCCCCTGGGTCCACAGGTCCCACCTGGGGCTTCCCACAGGGTCCCAGCCTCCTTTGGGCACGCACCTGCTCCAGCATGGGGTCCTCCCCCGGGCTGCAGGGGGGTATCTGCTCCACCATGGACCTCCATGGGCTGCAGGGAGACAACCTACCTCACCAGGGGCTGCAGGGGAATCTGCTCCGCACCTGGAGCGCCTCCTGCTGCGCTGGCCTGGGTGCCTGCAGGGCTGTGCCTCTCTCATATTCTCACTCCTCTCTCCAGCTGCTGTTTTCCAGCAGGTCTTTTTCCCCCCTTTTAAAATATGTTATCCCAGAGGCACTACACCACCACTGCTGACAGGCTCAGCCTTGGCCAGCAGCTCTATCAAACATAGGGGAAGCTTCTAGCAGCTTCTCACAGAAGCCACCCCTGTAGTCCCTCCTGCTACCAAAACCTTGCCACACAAACTGGGTACAGGGGGTGGGGAAGAGATATCAAAAGTAGCTGAGAAATCTGCATAGCAAGTTAGAAAATAATTAATCAAACAATAATTTTAAAATGTGTTCATTCTATAGCTAGTTGAATAGATACAGAAATACATTTGTATTTAAGCATGTATTTTAAAAAACTTAAAACAATTTGGTTCTAGTAGTATTAAAAGTTTTGCATCATCAGTGATCATCACTGGAGTGTACTTCTTTCAGCAGAAAAAACCAAATAATTGTAATTTACTACAGGTTGCTGCTAATGTCAAATCACGCAGCTATATTACTGAGTCATACACAACAACAACAAAATCAATCACTGTAGTCCTTTTGACAATTTTTGTCTACTGTTTATCAAGGACAGCGGGTAGGATCAATATCCAACAGTATGAACGAACACAAAACCTGAGGCAAGACATCTGAGTAATCAGCATGCTTTTGTTTCCGAAACCTCATGTTTATGAGTACAAACAGAAAATAGTGACCGTTTTTCAGCTTGAAACTTGCTATTTAACTTAAGTTGGCTTCCTCATTCCACCATCAAAGTGGGTTTCACACCAAATACTGTACTTCAATACACACTTCAGAATCAAACTGAAAAATAGTAATTTCCTAGGATTAATTCAGTTTGCAAATAATGTGTCCTATATATGCGTACTTTAGTCAGATGCAGTAAGACCATCAGGCTTTAATTTGAATTTTTACAATTAGATATAGTGGAAACCAGGTTATAGTGGCTACTGTAAGGTTCCTTATTTGCTTAGAATAATGCAAGATATGTCAGTATGATGTGACAAGACTGTGTGAACAACTTGTGTTCATTCGGTATCTGTGTAGCTTCCTTACTACATAAAAATCAAATGAAAAGGGTGTTCTGCTTGTTTTTTAAATCCTCACTTCTGAAGCAGCACCCCTTTCCAGCTGTTTTATCAAAATTGTTGTGTTACAATTTATCTGGCTGAACAAATCTGCAGATGTCTGGAGATTAAGTAAAAAGGGCTGGATCTGAGCTACAGCATGAATTTATATGGCCTCGAGACTGCTAACCCAGGCAGTCATTAAAACAGGTGCCTTTAGGTACTAATTTAATTCCTAACATTTTGCTGCAGTAAAAACCAAACAAACTGCATTCATTTCAGTGACAAACTTAAGGAATCTCCTCAGTTTTAGGACACTAAAAAGAAGATACCAGAAAGCTTTGCAGGGGCTACCCTGGTACCCAGTGTATAAGAAAGTGCACAAACATAGAATTTAAAGGAAATATAAAAGCCATCGAACTAACCTAAAAATATTGAGAAAAAGGCAAAGTGATTGAATAAAGTCAAGTCAGATCTCTTCAGACTGGTCCAAGTCACTAAAAATTCAGCTTCCTGATAGTAAATGATATCACATTCATTTCACATGGTCCACCAGACATCCTTTTCCTCCTACTTCAACTAGGCAACGATGTTATTTTTAATCCACACTAATTGCAAGCCTGAAGGGCAAAAGGGTTCTTTATGTGCAAGTGGAAAAAGTACAGTGCAAATAAAGAGATGCAGCATGAAATAGCTTGGCATATGACCTGGCATTTCGGAATTAAAGACAGTACATACGAACATAAAAGTGCTGCCAGTAGTGTCTCTCTCCCAACAGATAATCACGTAAGTTTTCACCTACTGTAAATACATACTCCTTTTTCCAACGTATACAATTTTTGAGTTCTGATCAAGTCCAATTTTTGCAGTATGTTAGCAGTTATCTGTGATTAATTATATTCAGAAGCTTTGAACATGTCATTACCAATTGCTTTTCTACACTGTTACCTACAGAGTTGTGATTATCCACAATTCCTAATTTTTTCATGCATGTTCTTGGATTGCACTAAACCTCTATTTAGTGGTTCAACCTAAACACTGAATTTAGAAATATCAAATCTCAATGACATTTTATCTGTATTCAGAATTAAAGTTAAAATACGCAGTGAGTGTTCACAGATGTTGTGTAGCCTTACATAGGCTAAAGAGTAGGTTTTTCAATAGAAAATGTGTGTCACTAATAATCACAAAGGTCTTGAGTACTTCCATTGAAAACACTAGAATCTAAAGCTCTTCAAACTCATAAATTATGTAAAATAAACCATCATTCCTTAAGTGCAGTAAAAAAGTGTGAACCCCTTCCAGAGCACTTGCATATTTAGGAATTTGCTATGAATTCTAATAAATTATATGGCTGTTTACTTTAAAAGATAGCATAATCATTTAATAATTTTTGGAATTGTACAAAAAGTCACAGATATTACCTAAAAACAATAAAAACATTTAAATTCTCTCTGGAGGAGTTCAGTGCAGAAAAGGCTGTGATATACAGCTGCCCTCTCTGACACCCAAGAAGGGGGAAGAACTCAGTGAATTTTGGAGCATTCCCATCCTCCCTGCTCTCTGGGATGTCATCAAAGGATGCCGGCTAAAACAAAACATGCCATGTGATGGTGCAGAGGAAACAAAGGTTAATGAAGAATAACCACGGAGTTGATACCAACGAGTAAATCACCACGCCTGACCACTCTTTCTAACCTTCTTATGTCACCTCTGGTGTTACCTCTGCGCATGCTCCCACCTACCTCCCCTCCTTCACACATTGACACTGGCTTTCTGTGCAATGTTGCTGCATGTGCACACTGCAGTGACTATCCTTAAGGTAGGCTCACTATGAGGTTTCATCTGAAGTTTATTTCAATTTCGTCCTTTCAACTGAAAAAGGAGAAAATTGAAAGGCTTCAGTTTCAAGGTGGAAAGGAGGCTTCAACTAGAATTTATTTTTAAGTTGTAAATTTGTATTATTCTTCCTACTTGTCTGCCCTATATTTTCAAAGGAAAAAGGTACTTGAGGGCATTGAAGAAAGTTCCATCTGCAAGAAAATCACCTGCAGTGGTCTGGGAGAGAGATTGTATCAGCTAATGCAGCCACGTAGCTGCAGGAAGTCCCAGGGCCTTCTGCACCTGTGCCATTTCACAACAGAGAAAGACTTACTCAGTGGATCTTCTCAGGCCTCCACTCATTCACAGCCTCTCTGACAAATTTCTGTCTCTGGTTATCCAACAGAATTGGCAGGGAGTTGCACCCTGTGTCGTAGGGATCTACTCTGGCACAAGAGAACTGTCCCAGCTCTGCTGCAGTAGGGACTCTCTGTGGTGGAAAGATTTTCTCTGAAAAATATAATGTGCAGCCTTCCAAGTTTGATTTAATTTTGCCCCTTTTTTTTGTAGTCCAAATCTTTTTATGCTTTTCATTTACAGATCTTCTTTCAGTGCCTACAAGCTGGCAAAGAGTAGATCTCATGAGTAAATAAATACCTGGGAAAAAAACAAGGGGAACCTTACACAGTATTGTCTCTCGGTAACTATAAGGAAACTTGTTGTTCCAATGTACATATTTTTTTTCCTTTTCATGTTTTCATGCCAGTGGACAGGTAACTAAAACATGGCTGTATCATTAACTTCTTGGTTTCCCAGCAACAAAGACATGCTATAGGTATGTATATGATGGGGTTAGTTCATATTTGCAAAATGAAAATATTTTCAAATTGAATCAGATGAGACAGCTGAAGAGAGGCCGCCAAGATAAAAATCCAAACACTGAAACATTACCACAAATTTGAATAATGAATAACAGAAAGAAATGTTTGTTCAATTAAACAGATGCTCAATACATTCAGGCATTAGTATCCCTAGGAAGTGTTGTTCAGTCAACTGAAATTCAAAGAACTTTAATTTTGCATTCCGGCTTCCAATTCTGCTCATTTTAATTAAAATAAACCATATGAGTCTGTCAATACCTGGTGTTTTAAGTTTTAAAAATTTCTTCAACCATACCACACAGCATCCTATGAGGGGTTGGGGGTTCCTGCAAATATTCCTCAAGAACAGTCAACCTTTTACAGTTAAAATACACTTCTACATTGTGTTTGGTTGGTTAAGACTCTGAAATTACTATAATAATTAGTATTTGCTATAGAGAATTGAATTTTTCTCTGCAATTTATTGCTAACCTTGAGTAATTCAGATAATTTTTTGATAAATCATTAAAGAATCGGACTTCAGTTAACAGTCACTCAATTATTACTGTATGACACCTAAAGAGAACTGAGCTGTTATAATTAAGTTTGTATAGCGTTCCTGGTCATGATTGTTTCCTTCTATAAAAAAAAAAAAACCCCAACAAAACACTAAACCAAAACACAAACAAACAAAAAAACCCCAAACCACCCAAAGCCTGTATATCTTACATGTTTGTTAAATTTAGCACAACTCTTGTCTTGGACTAACATTCAGAGAAGATACAATGTTGAACTTGCTACTTTTAATAGATGTTTATTAGAATCCTGTGCAGCATCTCCTCCTCCTATGCAACGACTTGTGAACGGGGCTGGTACTAATGAGTTAGCAAAGCAAGCACTTCGTACTATAGCCATTTGTGATTAACATTGCCAAATTATTGGTACTAATTCATTTATTAATGCCTGAAGAAACAGAAGAATATGTGAATGCTGCTGTTATTTCAGGATTTTGAGGGGAAAAAAAAAAATCTTGAAAGTAGATTAAAGAGGTTCAAAGATGCAAATCAAAGAGCGATAGATTGTTTACACAATCAGAGAAGATGGTATTTTTTCAGGTTATGCCATTAAGAAATGTATGTGACACAAATAACAGTAAGGCTCTTGCAACCAATGTGACTTTTTCTCCCCACTGACTTCAGAAAAGGAAGACAGTTCCCAAATTAATGAAAAATTCTCTATCAATGTGTCTCTGAACTGTTCTGGACAAATTGAGGAATACATTTAATAAGTATGGATACTTTAATCTGGTTGCAAATTCTTCTCTGACACCTTCGCTCTGAAATGATGTTTTTAAAAGCAAATACAATGGATAGGGAATACCAATAGATTCACAAAGACAGACGTATAAAACCAACGCATATTGAAATAACGGAAGTGTTCCCACTTTAGGTTATTTTCAACTGCCAAAATCTACTTTACTTGCCTCCCTATGATTTTAACAGCGGTGGTAAAACTGATCAAAGACTTTTTTATTCCCATTTGTGCTGCTTTGTGAAACTATGAGTAGTGGCAAAGGCAGAATCTCATTCCTTATGCCATTTAGTACTTCCTGAATAGAGAGTGTGTACCTCCATAAACATCAAAACAGAAATTTACTTTTTAAATTCTGTGACAGATAAGCTATATTTGCCATGAAAAGCTTATCATTCCCTGCTGAGCCACGTGCTGGTGTATAATTTTAAGTTTGACACCATTTGCAAGTAGGAAAAAATAGTCAAGTATTAGCAAGTGTTGCCCACCACCCAATTACTTGCCAGAAGAGATTTCAAGATACAAAGTAATTATTTTGAAAGTTATTTTCATGCAGAAGAAATAAATAGTTTTCAGTTTTGAGTATGTCACAGAGTCTGTCTATGAGAAGCACTGGCAGAACGGCATCAAATACTTTGAAGACTCAAATTTGTCACTCCAGCGGTGGAATAGGAAGGACAAAAAGGTCTTTGGGTTGAGATTTGGGGGAGGGACCTAGAAGACATGAAGATTGTATAAATACATTTTGGGTCTTCTTAGCAGCCTAAGATGCAATAGCACCTCTTCTACCCCCCTTTCCTCCACTTATGTGAAAACAAGCTAAATGTAAATTTTACAAATTTTCCCTTAGAAAGGTAGTAATGTTCAGGCATTTTATGATTTAGTGGGGATGAAACAATTAGTTCAGAATGTAGTGAGAAGTGACAAAACTTTTAAACTCTAATTTTCTGATTCATGTCTCAGCCAAGAAGCAAAGTCTCAAAACAGAACATTATGGATACATGAAAGATTGCTATCAACATAGGTCGTGATCTCAGTTCAGTTCCCAATGTTCAAAACAGTCACATTGTAAAAATGCATTCCCAGCTGCCCGAGCATGCATCTCTACCAGCAGCTTTGGCACAAAGGGAAACGTGGCCACCCTGACAGTAACCCTTCTAACCCACGGCTTAAGCACAAGAGCTGGAGAGTGGGCATCAGTGAAATTAGAATTGTTGCTCTTTAGTTCCAAAAGCATCATATACATTTGGGCTTGCCTTAGGGTTGACATTCATGAAGGAATGCAAAAGACTTTGAAAGGCTATCACAAAAAGTAGCATTAATACTAAAATCCACTGAAGATGACTAAATGGACAACATTGGACACCTATGAAAATGACTTCAAAAATGCATATGGAACCTCTATTATATTATAATTTTCTAAAATAATAATTTGTTACTCTTGGGGCAAATAGCTAAGAATATGCAAACACTCATGGCTTTAGGTATTCCATTTAATTTAGGAGGTACCTGTTCAGCAGCAGACTGGACTGCCAATTGAATAAACAAGCAAAGTCAATGCATAGCAGAAAAGTTTCCCGACTCTTTTTGAAGGCTTTGGTTGCTAGTTTTATTGCTCATGTACAGTTCTAGAGTATGACTCACTCATATAATGGACAGAAATTCATTGAGCGTTAATGTCTTGAAGAAAATCCTTATTCCATTAAGAGAGAAACCTTTTGACCTTATGTAGAAAAATTATACTGCTTCCAGTAACGGCAATGCCAAAACTGTATCTTTGCAATAAGTATATTTTGATAATTAATGCCAGTAAGATCAGACAACAAAGAATTTAATTTTCTGATTACAATGCATAGTGTGCTTTTAATGCTCTGTACTGTCCAAGGTTTCTGTGCAGCTTGCCTAATACCATCAAAACTGAGGAGCTCTTGAGCAAAATATTTGGGCAATAGCAACATCACTTGTATAATTTACGGGCTCTTCACTTATGCTGGTTTTGGCAGGAATAGATTTAATTTTCTTCACAGTAGCTAGTACAAAGCTGTGTTTTGGATTTGTGCTGGAAGCAGTGTTGATAACACAGGGATGGTTTCGTTGTTGCTGAGCAGGGCTTGCACAGAGTCAAGGCCCTTCCTGCCTCTCACCCCACCCCACCAGCAGGCAGGCTGGGGGTGCACAAGTTGGGAGGGACATGGCTGGGACAGCTGACCCCAGCTAACCAAAGGAATATCCCACACCATATGATGTCATGCTCAGCATATAAAGCAGAGGGAAGAAGGAGGAAGGGGGGGACGACACATTCAGAGCAATAGTATTTGTCTTCCCAAGTCACTGTTACGTGTGATGGAGCCCTGCTTTCCTGGAGATGGCTGAACACCTGCCTGCCCATGGGAAGCAGGGAACGAATCCCTTGTGTTGCTTTGCTTGTGTATGTGGCTTTTGCTTTCGCTATTAAACTATCTTTATCTCAATCCATGAGTTCTCCCACTTTTACTCTTCTGATTCTCTCCCCCATCCCACCATGAGGGAATGAGCAAGCAGCTGGGTGGTGCTTAGTTGCTTGCTAGGATTAAACTGCAATACTGTTACAAAGCAAATGTTGAACCAAAGCAGACTAGTATCTCAGTGGTGACTGAGGCTTTCTTTACAGCCATTACTACATGAAAAGTACCTTATTCTCAAGTTGTTGTGAAACTATTATGTACAATAGAAAAGAACATACAGAGTACACTTATCCTTTAGTAACTCTTTCTGAAGCTAACGAAACAACTAATAAACTCTGCAGTGTGAAAAGAAGCACGCCTTTTATAATTAAGTGTCATGTATCCAGCAGTCCTGGCAGGTGGTAAGTCAGTCTCAACATGCACGTTCTCCATGAATAGCAGTCTCAAATTGAATCCACAAAACCCTCAGAGTCCTAGGCTTTACTCAAGTATACCACAGCATTTACAAAGTTTTAGCAATATATTCTTGTTCTAAACAGCACAAAAGATTAAGTAATCTGAATTTAATTTGGGCATGAAATCCAGTTATCACAAAGTTAAATGCAACCACTCTTTCAAGAGTTCCAGAGAGAGGGTTAATGAACCACAACACCACTTAGATTGTGCAGAAGACCTACTTTTTGCTCCTGCATGTGTTCACTGTCCTACCTATGAAAGAAAGGGGCTGGTAAGGGAAGAAAATACATTTCCCTTTGTAGTCATCACCAAGTTGAAACCTTGATTTAAAACATCCTTAATTCTCTGTCACAGTGGCAAGGTGCAGTGCTATGTTGTTCTACACATACCAGCACAGAGTATGGTCTCTGCAAAATTCCTGAAGAGAAATCACCAAGCACAGCTATCCTCAGATACACATTTCTTAAGATACAGGAAGGTGGCAAACAACATTCAGCAAACTGATGTACTGACATCAGCTTCACAATCTGTCTTACTACATTTGTACATTAGTCCCTGTGAAAAAACACTAGTAGCTATATATCACTACTTATATGTTGTGATGAAACCATTTTAAGCACTTTTGATTTAAACCTTTTGCAGCAAGTCTGAGTAGGGCCTCAAACGCCTCTAATTGAACTTGATACCTACTGATTTTCTACTACATCAACATGTATGTTATTCATGGAGGCATTTTAAAACCCTTTGTTTTACAGAAGCATGGATAATGCTGTTATCTCTTCAGGTGAATTCATCTCCTCTGTCTTTATGTGCTTATAGTAAAGATCTGAGTCAATTGCCTAGATTCCCTTTTTAGGCATATGGAAGAAAAAAACTGACATTTTTCATTCACTGCTCATCTCATCTTGCTACAGATACCTAAAACATGGTAGAGAAATCCTGCTCCAAGGCATGCACTTATCTCCAGTAACTACAGAAGGAGTCAAGGTGACTAGCTGTTCTATAAACATGTACATTGCGGGCACCTACAGTTAGACAAAAAGAAGGTCATCTTTAGTAGCTAAATGTTTTCTTAGAAATCCACAATATCACGACTTCAAACTGCCTTGCTTATTTCTGGACAAGAGGCATTTCTTGAAAAAGGATGCAATATTGCCAGTATACAACAAGCCATATGCTGTGCATTTATCATCTAAGACTTTTTTTTTCTTTAATTAAAAAAAATAAAAATTAAAAAAAAAAATCAAACCATGTTTTCTTACCATGGCAGGAGCCATCCACTTCTTCATATCCTACACTGCAGATGCATCGTCCAAGAGGCACAAGCCAATCCCCATCTGCTCCACAATACAACTTTGGAGTATCACGTTCCTCAGCACTCTTCACACAGGAGCCCCGTACTTCCACCAAAGAGGAAGAATCAACCCTTGGAATAGTATCAGGAAACATAGCCAAATTACGGACCGTGAAAGGGCACTTTTTGTAATAAACACGGACTGAGACCAAAGCAATGCATGCTCCAATGTCCTGAAAAGCAAGATAAAATCCTTTCTTGTTTATTGGCCCAACCTCACGAACTTCTGTGTTGAGTTTAAGAATGCGGTCACCCAAGTCCATCTGGGTAAAGCTCTCATCAGCTGCAATAGTATCAATTTTAGTATACTGGTTTGGCTTAAATTTTACTCCATGAGACTCATCTGACTCCATGTAGTAGAGATTAAAAGTTTCCTTGCAGGTTCCCAGTACCCATGGAATACTGTTGCAATCCCTCAGTGTAAACTTCATTTCCACATAAATTTTCTGTGCAGCATCACGGGAGATCCAGTTTGTTCGAAGCCAGTTGTTTTGGTTTGGTTCCATCACGTTACATACCTGGTAAGTATGAATGGGTCGATTGTGTTCATCCATCTCAGTTATGGCATCCCACTGAAAAGAAAGTGAAATTGTTTAAGAACTAAGAAAAATATGTGTTCTGCGTATGCATATACACAGAGCCCATGTATAAACACACACACGTGTGCCCCATGTTCATGCACCTATGGCTTAACTGAGAATAATTATTTACTTAAAATTTAGTGGAAAGACAGTATTAAAAGCAGATACCAACTACAGAATGGTCCAACAAGTTTTGTTTTAGAAACTCTACAATAAATTTCTATTAATAAAAACATTTAAAAATCAACATGGCTCAGAGAAGGAAATACTGGCCATATTTATAGTAGCAAATTTAATACATCTGAGAACATGTCATTCAATCATCTATGCCGAAAAAAATTGCTAGAACAGTCCTGTTTGATATGACAGTGGGTTGGTTCTCTGGTAGTTCTCCAACAAATTCCCACAGCACAAGTACGTGGCACTGGGCCAGCACCTGCAGCAGCTGGGATGCAGCCAGTCTGGTTTGGTGGGTCTGAGGTGTTTAGTGTAGGTTGTCCTGGTTTACACAATTGCCCTAGAAACATTTAACTGTTAACCCAAAGATGTAACATTTCTGGCTCCATAGGGTCTATATTACGCTTATTTTCACTTTGAAAAAACCAAACAAACAAACCACCATAAACCCAAAACTTGTCACAGGCATCACGTCATTGTTGTTGCCTTTATAAATTTTCTTTCTTGCAGTTTGGAGATGAGGGAGGAATTTTTTTTCTTCTCCCTTTCCCTCCCCCAGTTTTACATCACAACTACTTTGCGGAAGTGTTCTCAAATTCTGGTGGTAATTCCTGCACAGAGGCTCTCAAAAAACATGAATCTTTGAAAAATTATCCATGTGCTACATATGAAAGGCTTATGAAATGCCTAATTTGTTACATTATCTGCTACTGTAAAGGATTACCAACATCCCCAAAATAGCTTCAATACAATTGAGTCAACTTTCCACTAAGCACTCCTAACATCAATACAGCTTTACATACAGGCGTTTTCTTATCAAAACACAGAACGAGTTATAGTTCTGTATGCAAACTATATTATGTCACACCAGAAGTTTTAGTGTGGCTTTTAGACGTACTGTTGTCTTATGGCATATATCAAATAAGCCAAAAACCTGTTCATAAACATCACTCAAAATGCTAGACTACATTGTTATAAGGCTATGAAGCATCAAAATATACATTATTCATGTTCACGGTTTAGCATACATGGAATAGATTTATTATGAACACATTAAAGTTATTCGTCTGCAAAAACAACGCATAAGCTTAAAATTCAGAAAGCAGAAGTTGAAAAGTTTATGGAGTATTTTCACTCTTACCAACTTTCTCAAATTTTGCAGTTACTTTGGTTAAATTCACTGAATGGCATTTTAAAATTTTATATTAATTACATACAGGGGTACACACACAATTTGCCAAAGCACATGTTCAACTTATGTACAACATATAATTCTGAGTACAAAACCAAGACATGGACCTTACACATCATTGTTCAAGCAAATTAAAATTCTGTTAGCACCACGATACATCAGCCCCATACATTTTTCTGCTCCAATACACACTAACAATATTTTAAAAATTAAAGTTACAGTCCTAAAAATGCATTTTGACTACTTGAGCAGCTGAATATTCATAGTGCCTACTTACTTCAGTATTACAAAGAAGGTACGGTTGGCCTGTGGCCTACTGGATTGAGAAAATGTAGGGAGTACAAGTTCAGTTTGCCATTTCTAAGTAATAAAAAAACATATATATCACCATTTATAAAAACTGTGGAAAGACAGACTTTATCTGTTCATCTTTTTCTGTGAAAAAGGAATATATTACTTAAGAGTTAGGTCATTATTTTCAGAAAAATTCCCGGACATCAGAGGACTCTTAAGGCCCATGTGAACATGCAGAAGACTAGCTGACTTTGAGTTTTAAGAACAAATAGTGTCACAATATGGAAGTGGGGGAACATGCACATCTCCAAGACCTTTCACATAATCTTTATCTAAAAACAAAACACAACATAAAAGCACACAACAAAAATATGGGGGGGGGGAGGGAGAGAAAAAGTGCACCACCTTCTTTAGGAGTGAACTGATCCATCATGGTGGAAGCAGCAGGAAAAAGAAAACCACAACAACAGCTTGTGGTTCCGTTAGCCTGAAAACTGGAATTCATGTGGAAAAAGGAATTCCAAGTGGTGTCAGAAACGATCAGAGGATTTGGATTCCTGGTCACTGCAGTGAGCACCTGGGAGCTATGCAGAAAAACTGGGTAAGTGAAGGCCTTTACAGGCCATCACTTTTGGGGATTCTTCCTATCACAGCAAGAATGATCATCTCATCTGAAGGTCCTGTCCTAAGAATCACAAAACATACCTATATGATAGCCAGACAATAGCAAATACTTGGCAATCAATCTGCTCTCTTAAGAGATTCTTATGTATGGCCAAGGGCTTTTGGGCCCTGCGACTTGTATGCATTCAGAAAGGGCAAAGCTACTACTTCAGCATTCATGGCAAGAACAGAACAAATTCAGATTTGATCAAAGTTGTATGATGAAGAACTAGTTAGCACAGGGCTTCCCATGCTGTTGTCCCCAAATTGGTTTGAACTATGATTAAAGTCAATCCTGTTGCAAGCAATATAATACCCCAAGTGGATCTTGGCTTTGGGAAAGAAAAAAGGCATTTTGATGCTCTGGTGGGCCAGGCCTCTTCCCTTTTGTCAAGCATGAACCCACACAGCTTGAATGAATTCAAAATTCCACAGCCATGAAGGATTAAAGAAAATAATGAAAATTTTTTGAGTTTTCAAAAAAGTTAGTTAAAATCCACAGCTCCAAGCCTTAAAACCTCACCAGAAGAGGTTCTCTATAAACAAAGCAAATAAGTCTCTCAGCCGCCAAAATCCCCATTTTGCCTACTGTATCTGTCCCATGAGCCAAGGACACACCACCTTTTTCTTCACATATAAGACATGTACTATAAGTTTACACATTATTACACAAATTCATGTTATACACAAACATAACCACGATGTAGCTTCAGAAAAAAAATAACCAAACAGGAGTGCAAAAGCATTTATTTGTGTATCAAGCCACATTAAAAGGAAGATGTGCTATATGCTCCAGAGTGGTTTTTAAAAAAAAAAAAAAAAAAGGAAAAAGAAAAAGAACCCACCTTGAACAAGAAACTCACAGAAAAACCAAACCCACAAAAAACCAAGCAAAAAACCAATGAAACAAAAAAACTCCACTACACCAATCCCAGAATACAAGAGTAGTAAGGGAGATGACAAGGTAGCTTTTAAAATACAGAGCAGTCTTCAAACTGAAGTAAACTAGCTTAAAGCAAAAGAACCTCAATGTACTACTGCCTCTTAAAAAATATTAAGAAAAAAAATTCCAACATATCATCCCCTTACCATGAGACTCCCTTCAGAAATTTTATATATTCACTTTAAATGAATATCTTAATTTAAACTTAGAAATTAAAGCCCTGAAGTTAGCTGCTGTGTAGTTAATAATATAAATCTATTACTCCTGTAGGAAAGTTAAGGCTCAGCACTTCAATAACTGGTGTAAAAGAATAGAACAAGATGGATTGATCAAACACGGGCAATGCTTTAGTTCATTCAAAGCAGACCTGTGTGCTTCATGCCTGTGCCTTTCCACTGTGCTCCCAGATAGCCTGCTGGCAGCTCCCAGTTTCTAAGAATTCATGCATTGGGCAAGAAAAACATTCAAAAGGCATTTGCAAAAGTGCTTAACAGTCATAGTGGTCTAATCATCATACATATAAGATATTTTCAGAAAAGGTTAACATTTAACTTCTCAACCTAGCCATTGCACCGAGACACTGTATAAGGTATGCTTACAAATACAGCTATGAGTGTGTTAGCATGTGCTCCTAATTACTAGTCCCAGATATTGAGTGCAAATGAGGTGAATTCCACTACCTCAAATTGTCAATGTAATTTACTGACAGAAGTCAATCTGCAATAGTCTCTGACAAGCACACATTCTTCCTGGGTGAAATACAATCTGCTTCTAATTTTGTGTAAGTGTTGCATTTTTCTTCCAATAAAACCAGCCAGGAAACATTAAGCAATAGTTAAATTCAATGCAGACAACAAAAACCCCAAACAATTTATCAAATACACAGCAGCTTTCTTTTGGGTCTATTTCATTTTATAACTCCTAATTAATTAAATAAAAAGTATTTATAAACATTTTAGCTGTGCAAAACTATTATTCACTTAAACCCTAAAAACAAATGAACAGAAGCATCTCATTGGTGATGGTTGCACAAGAATGTGGTAGCTCCGCCCCAGAATACCTAACCTGACATGCACAAAAGCTGGCAGAAGCGGTCTGTTTAGACAAGCTGACAGTTCAGACTTCCTTCAAATCGAGCCTCTTGGCGTCCCAATGCACTGCATTACTTTTTTTTTTTTTTTTATGTTCCTTTCAAACAAGGCAAACCTCTGATAATGTTGATGGAAGCAGCAGCAGTGTAAAGCTCATTCTTACAACTGGAGTTCCAGGACTTATGAAGAAGAAATGTTAAAAACACGGTTTGGAGGAAAGACTTCAAAATTCTATTTTAACATTGTAATTAACAGCAGCACAGATAAGAGGTTACATTTTACTTTTGCATGTGGCACAAAGGAGGAGTAAATGTCACTAGAATAGAAGAACATGGAATCTGAAGATTGGTATAGAGAAGACTTGAAGATTACGTGTCATGTTCAAGTACAAAATATGAGATTAGGCTACAAACCACACCGAGATTTCAGTTAGATAAAATCTCAGCTGTTTTCATATCTCTACAAGCTATTTTACAATCTTTTTGTTTCATTTTAGAACTTCACTAATATTTAACAGCTGTACAGAGAACACTATAAAAAGCAAATTGCCTAATTTAAATCTTGTACTATCTATATGTAATACTGAAATTTGTTTTCAGTGTTCACTGCTTTTTGTTATTCTTATTTTAAACCAAATACTACAGATTTAAAAAAATCTCAGCAAGAGACATTTATTACAATTCAGGAGGCTGTATCACCAAAGGCCGTATGGGCATTACAAAAAGAGAGATTGCATTCACATATTTATGTTATTTTTAAACACATTACTGTCTGATAAGGAAATGTCTTGGTGATAGCATGCTGCAGAAAACTAAGCACAGTGGACCAGTTTCAACCTGATGGAAGCAGTCATAGCTTCCCTGAAGACACCAGTTATTTCAGCAAATTCTGAATCTTCACTTATCTTTGAGCCATGGTCAGCCTCTTAAGCAAACCCTTATGAGGTCATATTGTGCTGCTTAAAGAAAAGAGATGTTAAATTGACAATTGGTATGATTTGCCCAGTTCTAGCCATACACAACACTGGATTTAGAGGGGGAACATGGAACAGAGATAACTGTGAGGGTATCGGCTCACCCTGTTGACACCTCCCAGCCCTCTGTGGCAGCATCCTAAAGTTGCACGTTCCCACATCAACCCTACAGCTTCTCTTTGACTTCCAGCCCCAGGTGCTGCCTATGGGCAGCAGAGAGCCATCGCAGCGCTGCACCAGAGCCAGGAATAGCGCATCTTTTCCCATGTAAAGACCTGCACTGCAGGCTCTTCTCCAACACATCACTCGAGGCTCTTGTTTCCCACGTTGCCAATCTCCACTGTGCTATTTGTGTAGAAGCAAGGCCAAGCAGATTCTCACTGTTTAGCGGCAGCCCTATTTGCATTTGAAGAATTCATTACAGTATTTTGTTTGTACGTCAAACTTAACTGTATGAAGCTTTTCCAATTAAAAGGGGTAGTTAGGCAGTTGAAAATGTCTATTTCATAATGAGCTGATATCTAGATAACTTCACATGTCGTGAAAGACACTTTTCCCACAAGTTGTCACACTGATTGATGAATTAAAAGCAGGTTCTTCATCATCTCAGATAACAGTTATTCAGGCACTGATCCCAGCAGCAGTTTGGTAATCTAGGATGGCAGTTTCAGCCCCTTGCACAGCTTTAGATTCTTATTATTGACACTTTACTTCACTTAAAGGAAAAGGTAGGGACACTGGTTACTTAGGCCCATGCCCTTACTCAGTGCTTTAAGAAATGGAAGAGACACCTGCCCTTATAAATTTTGCTGCATTTCTACCCTAAGCTAGAAAGTTCCCTCCCCTTTCTCCTTATCCTTTTACTCAAAGGATGATTCTCTAAAAATGAAGGGTTCTGCACTTACACATACCTAATCAGCATATCTTAGCTCGCTTCTGAATAAGCAAAGGTTGTGGCAGACTTAGCACGCAACATATTTGGATATTAAGTACACAACAGAGGCCCCCAGTAAAATACTCTACGCAAATCTCTTGTTGTTGAACAAAACACATAGGGTTTTCCATTGAGAGAATTGAAGGAAAAAGTTGTGCCTGAAAAGAACATGATGTAAGAGATTGGGGAATGAAACCTGTTGACTCCAGCCATTCTGCATTTGACTACCTCCTAAAAAAACATATCTGTAAAGGCAAGTCCTCAATGGTAATAAGTCTTATTGCCTATCTAGCAAAAGAAGAAAGATTTCCCTTCTAAATCAAGGAACAAAATGTGTAGGGTTCATGCTACAGAGATCTGGTTTACTCTAGTGATTTCAGAGAGCTAGGTGATTTCAGAAATGCAGCTGTCAACTACCTCTTACACAAAAACATAGGCTGGTATTTGAAATTTCAGTGAACCTGAACTGCGGAGGTGCAATTTTCCAATATGTATCCCTCATTGTCCACAGATGTCCGCTTGGAACGGGTCAGGTCCCTAACAGTAACAGGGATGGGCTGTTTACTATCTAGAACTGCTGCTATCCTAAAAATCAGTCTGGAGAAAGTTAAGAGGTGCATCCATGCAACTCACGTACCCAAGAACGTTTAAGTAAGCATTTCCATATTTATCACATCCAATAACGATAAAAAGAAAGAAGACAGTATTTTTTCTAATATTTTAATTGGTTATTCTATTTTGTCATTTTAATAAATAGTTTATTACTCATTTTGGTCATCGGTCTTTGCAGTTCTCAGCTGGGAGTCATCTAATGAAATCTACAAGTGAATTCTCACTTTCAACTGTTTGCTACTGACAGTCTTTTAGATCCCATTTCCATGGAAACAAGCTGAATGGTAAAAATAAAGAGAGTTTTAAAAGTTTTTAAAATTCCCTTATGCTATCTCCAGTGAGATGATCTCCATAGAAATGAGATCAGAAAGGTCTAAGCCAGGAAACAATAGAGAAGGACCTGAACTTGGCATGCACAGCTGCTGGCTGCCATCTGCAAATGCAGATTTAAACATCTAGGTGCTGCAGTGACATTCAAGCAAGACCAGCTATACTACATAACAGAATTGCAGGAAAAAAAAAAACCAAACAAAAAAACCTTCTCTCAAATTAATGTGCTTGGAAAATGAACATTTTAAAATACAATTGGCATTTAAAACATGACACTGAAAACAGCAAGATTAAAGAATATGAAAAAGAACTACAGAATCACTGTAAATTAGAGGTATTGAGTTAATATTTTTCTCCATTCCCACTAACTCATTATTATTCACCTCCACCTTTTTCCAAGGCCTACAACTCTGTATGTGAAAACAGATGCTCAGACCTCCAAAGCCCAGTAAGACAAGTGACAATACTGACTTTATGAAATGTGCCCATTTAAAAAAAAAAAAAAAAAAAAAAAAAAAACAGACAAATCTCCACAGCTATTCATGCACTTCCTAGCAAGTACAAATTGGCATAACTAGAAAAAAGAACAGCAATTAATCTACTTATGGTCTTACATTTAAATCAAGCTGATTTAAAGTTGCTTAGGGAAAGCATACAAATATACAGATTATAGATTCATTATATTAGCTCTGCAAAACTATAATTGCAACACAGGTTAAAGGAAAGCATGACATCTGTTTTTTATATAGGCAGCAGCCTATAGGCACAGACTATGACAGTTGATGGCAAACCCCTGAAAATCTGTAGAAGTAAATGTAATCAAAAGGAAAGAGCAAAATCAGAATTTAAAAAATTAAATAAATAACAACCAGGGAAATACAAACAAGAGAATGCAGGAAAGAAAGCCACAGATTATTCTGTGTTCTCCAAATGGAAGTGTTAATAGGTCTCGGGCTGTGGAACAGCTGCTTTATGGCTGAAGTGGCCAGGATGATTCAGAAAGCTGTTAATGCACTCAAAATTGAAAACCCAAAACAGCGAGTCACTTTTCTGTTATTTACATGAAGGGCTGAATACTGAACAACCGTGACGATGAGCTGCTCCAGATGATCCAACTTTACTCTATGGAAACTATTCTGGTTCATACAAATGTTTTCTTCAGGCAAGCAAGACTAAGGTCTGGTGAGATTTGGGGGATGAGCCCTGGGATCCAAGTGAGACCAACTTCAGATATACGAAAGAATTGACTCTCACCTGGGAATTAGCCAGCGTAGACTTAGGGATCAGAAGGCAAAATAGGATAGCCCTAGCTTTGTAGAGGCATTGTGGCTGTTCCAGAAGAAAAGGGAGTCACAGGTCCTGAACACGGACCTTTTATGCATATACTAGAAAAGATCAAGATGCCAAGAAACACATTGACTACCGAGGCAGTCAATGCATTCAGCCAACAAGAATCTAGACAGCACTCTCACAATGCACCAATGAAAAAGTTACTTGTGGAATGTTTTTCTGTCTGGATATGGCAGAGAAAAGTATAAAACAGGACCCAGAGATGATAATACACCTTTCCTTCCATACTAGATCATGAGAAGGCAAAGCATGTTCAGAAAAGTATTACATAGAAAAATGGAAAGAAAAACAAAAAAAGAATTCACACGTATATGTGTACACATGAAGGCTGTTTATAATAAAAGTATTACATAGAAAAATGGAAAGAAAAACAGAATTCACACATATATGTGTACACATGAAGGCTGTTTATAACAAACTGATATGTAATTGAAGCCAACCACTAGCACATAAAATGCCATTCTCCTTAGTACTCTGGAACAAGACCATTGTTTCCCTGAATATGTTATGGACTATAAAGGACTCAATGACTTGCATCAAGGAACTGCAAGACCGTAGTTTTCTTTTTAAATGAGACACACTAGTAAAACCTCAGCAAGTGGTGAGAGATGCCACAATTCAGTGGTGAAAAGTGCTGCTGCTCACCTTTCCAGGGGCATCTTATCCCTATGTAATGCAACACTTCAGATGTATTCAGAATTGAATGGGAAGTGAGAGGAGAGTCTTTTTCAAGATACTACAGCTCTTCCCACTCAACCCTGCTGCGTGCCCTTCAAAATCTGCCTGCGTGCCATCTCTAGGACCTGCACCATAGCTTGCTGACCTCTGTTTTACAGAAGAAATGATAATAATAAAAATAAAGTAAGTATATATAAGTTGGTGGTTTAAAGGTATGCAGATAGAACAGAGCTGGATCTAGCTAATCATGAGTTGTATGCTTAGCAGAGAGGTTGCCAGCAGCTGCAGAATCCCTCTGCTAAGACAAAACAGTGACTAATGCTGGTGCTGGCAGGCTAACAAGAACAAGAGGCTAGCAGTCCTCACTTGGCTGAATGAGACTTAGGGATTCATGAAGAATACACACAGAATGAGATAGCTCCAAACAGCAATACTCACATGATAAAATACGTGGGTCTGTTGTGGAATAACTGATGTGTGTATGTAAGAAACAAGTTTTTTCACCTACTAGTAAATAATAGATATCATGACTTAAAATACGTAAGTGTAAATGCTTATACTTCCTTAAAATTAGAATAAGACAAACAAGGACCAAGAAGAATATTACAACTAAAAAATACATAAATCAGACTGTAGGTACAGTTCAGTCAGGCTCCAACAGATATTAGCTGTTTAATAGTAGAAGACTTATTTGCTGCTGTGTTGCTTTATTTCCTGGATGTGGGGAGCTGGTGCAATCCTGG
>NW_009260023.1:946791-959437 GCF_000687185.1 Egretta garzetta | reverse complement strand
TGAAGCCACTGTGCTGGGTCCTTTGGTAATGCTGCTGTACTGGGTACATTGGTAATGCTGCACCATACCTGGCTGCATCGGTTATGTGGCTTGGGGGAATTGCTGGGTCTCCAAAATACCAGAGATAATGTTACAGTAAGCATTTGTGTGTCCAGGAATATTTAGAAACACATAAAAACATAGACTAGAGGGACCTTTACAGAGAAAAACATGAGCAATCTCTACATTTCCAGTACAGAAATTTCTACAAATTCAGAGGTCACCTATTAATCTTACTCAGCTGTCTGTGACCAGCTCCGTGCAGCCACATCAGTACTGTGCTGACTCTGACCCAACAAACCTCACGCTACTGGAGCTGATCCACAGACTCCCCCTCCTGCCATACCTCCACTTCTCATGCACCTCAGCCCTGCAAATTGTTTTTGCCCGCTGAGAAGCCAGAATAACATCAGGGCGGGGAGAAATACTTGCTAGAAGATATTCTCAGCCCTCAGTTTGAGAGCTGACCTTGTCTGCTTTATGATTTAATACATGCAGCACTAGGAGTCAAATGACTGCTTTTACCAGTTAACCCCTTCAGAAATTGTGCATTGCATCATCACAAGTCTAACTTAAATGCACAAAATTCCAAATACTAGTTCCCTTTTACTTGCTTTCCAGGTTTTGAATCTTCAGTTCTGATATTCCCCTTCAGCAGCTGGAAGACCCTCTTTTCCCTTTACCACTCCAAGAAGCGGAGCTTTAAGGGAATACCACACAATCACGGCAAGGCAGCAGTCCTGGCTATGCACACCCAGAAAGCAGGCTATGATTCAGTTTCTCATTTTTGTTTCCTGACTAATTGCTCAGAGAAAAAGCCTTTCAGTACCAGTGATGGCAGCAACTGTATAAATACCTGTCCAAGCTCCACATTTTCCCACTGAATAGGGGTGGACCTCAGAATCTAATTTTACGTGGGCAGTGGCATATTCAAATTGCTACAATTAGCAAGCAGTTCAATGAGGTTAATATGGATGAAGTAAAACCCATAAGAATATCTATCTATTCCTTATTCCTATCTCTCCCTGAATCTTTCCTAACATTTGTAGTGTTTAAAAAGAAAGAAGAAGATCCTGCCATGTCTACTTCTTATTGAATTAGTACTAGTCAATTAATATTTTTAATTGAAATTATACCAATGGAAACAATTAAAAATAATAATTACACAAAGCAGCCATAGAAGGCTTTTCATCTTTGGAGTGCTTTACAAACACTAACACATTAAGTCAAACTAAGACATAAAACTAAAGAAGCAAAACCAAAGATAATGACAGGAAGGTTAAGTGACAGGTCACTGATTTTTACCAGCATGTGCTGCAAGTTATAGTAATGAGGAGCTCGCTCTATCAGTGTGGATGCCTTTATCTGACACTACACATACCCACATGAACTGAAGCAATGCCACTTCAAAAACTTTACTGCAACACAATATTCCTTTAAGCACATTACTAATGGGCTGCTTCAAAACTGCCCTTCATTCCTCTCTGACTGGTGTGCTACCAGGAGAAATAGAGCCCGCTCCCGCAGCACACACCTGCAACCAAACTGCTCCTGAACAATTGAAGACTGGCATCTTTCACCCATTGCCCCATGCCTTTCACCATCATCCTAACAAGTTTTATCACTATGTACCAATAACATGATTCATGACTTCATTTTATTTCCAAGCTACTTACTCCTTCTGAGCAGGGTATCAAAAGGGGGAAAAACCAAGATTAGAGCTATGGAATTATTAACGGTAAAGATTTGTATTTATTAGCTTGCAAGGGAGCATGTTGATAGACTCAAGTGAAAGCCAAAAGCAATGGTATCATATCCTGCCATTTAATTGACCCCAAAATTTCTAGAGATAAGATCTGAGAGGTGAACAGAAGAACCAATTATTGGAAGTGGAGCAAGCTGAATAATCTAAGTTGCAGCTCAGTTCATTTGCATATAAGCTTCTAAATTTGTTTGTGTATTCTAGCTACATGCATTACAACTTTACTCATTTTCTAGGTTGAATAAGAGTGGTGCATAAAAATTTTGCAGAATAACTTCCATTACAGGTCAGAAACATCGTTGTTAACAAACCATCCAAAATATGTAGAGAAATAAATACACAGAAATCAGAACTCCGCAGTGGTTTTAAAAGAAAAAAAATATAATGCTATCCATATCAACCTTACGCATACAGTCTGCAAACTCCAGAGCAGGAACCAAGGAAAACAAAAGGGGAGGAGAAAGGAAAAGAAAACAGTTGTCAATGTTTTCCAGCAAATCAGTTTGTTCATGCTTCCTACGTAATTGCTTATTTACTGAGAGCTTGTAAAGTAGTACCATCTCCTGGGGAAGCCCAGGCTCAATCATACTCGTTAAAATGTACTGGAAGAAAATAACCTGCTACCCTTTTCCAGTGCTCCTTCCTTTCATCTCATTTCTGAGCACACAAATGGAGGAAGCATCAAGCTCTTAATTATCCTATAGCATGCATAAGCTGATATTGGAAACACTCCGTTCACTAGAGTTCAGTACAGTATCATCAGAGCAACCTCTCAGACATCCTCTCTTTTCTACATTGTGCTGTGTTCTCCAGATCCAAATAAGAAAAATATATGAACTGTGATAATGAATAATTCATGCACTCTTTCAGCTATCCCACCCCCCACAATTACCCATAATTTCAATAAGATAAAAAAATCAAAGATACTTTCTAAATCAATTTCTGGTAAAGCTAATGAGAGTAAAGGAGAAAATTTAATTTTACTATATTTTGGTAGACAGAATAATGTTTCATATAGCTTTATTCATAAACTCCATGTAAAGTGGATATTCTCCATTCTTCATGTCACAGTCACAGCTTTGAACCACATGGGTACATACTGAGCACTGCTTTGTTCATGTCTCCGTATTTTGTATAGTAGGCTAGGCTATCTTCTTATGTAGGTTTGCAATCTCTTTAGGTTCACCCAAATTAGAAAACAGCTAGAACGTATTACTTGAATGAATAACTTCCTATGATGAGACACATGCAGATCTCCAGTAAGTATATTTTTCCATAGGTCTGTTGTTCAGATTTCTGAAGGAAAAAAACCTAAAGTGAGTTGGGGAGATATTTATTTACTTGCTCTATTTTTAGTTCACTGCTTTCTCAGGAGAAACATAATTCCTCATAAAGTACACAGAACAAACTTTGGCTTTCCAAAACGACCTTGTTTGTAACACAAGGCATCACTCACCGTGTGGGCACTCTGTGTCAGGACCATGTCCTGATCAAGTCAGCTTCAGTTTCTATGAAACCATTTCTCAATGAAAAGGATGTTTATGCCTCTGTATTTTATCCCTTTGAAAGGATGGGTTGAACATAAAACTAAAAATAAAAGATAGAAATGTCCCACTATATCACATGATTTACGTCCACTGAATGTGACACCTAATGAAGGCATCTTTGCTGTACTCTTACTCTCCTGTGGCAAAGATTTTGAAGCTTCTTCAGACACTCGCAGTCCTGTAGAAATGATCTTTTTCCAGCTGAAATAATATTAGACGTCCCAACCTTCAACTAGTAAGTATTTGTTTCAGTTATGTTATATACCAAAATAAAACTGGAACTTGAGTTTACTAGCTGTCCAGTGTTGACAAGTCAAGTCAGCAACATTTGACCGCCTCGCAATTCACCCCACCAGGCGTTTCAGGACCTTTTTGTGGGCACAGACCACATGGCTGTGTCATGTGTCTGACAACATTCACAAAGAATTTATAAGGCTGAAAATTGCAAGTCAAAAAGAAGATAGCAAGAAAAAACATATAGCAATAGCAAACACAACCTCCTACAAACTACTATAATACCTGGGCAGTTCAGTGAAATTTTGAGTGCTTGAGTTCAAGAGCAACTCCGTATTTGACACAGGATAATAACCTTGAGCCACAATTTTCATTTTAAAAGCACACAATTTAGGGCAAAAATATTAAGGCTTGACATATTTTCGTTTGCTTTTAACTCTAGAAGATACTTAAACATATGCTGATAATTTTTAGCTTAATTTATTTTTTACTACCTTTTGGAATTTATAATAATTATCCTTATATTTTCCAGATTCTCCAATTGCAAGGGTAGAAACTGATTTCATTACCTTAAGTACAATAAGTTTTTTTCACCTAACTGAAACCTAGAGCCATATTTGGACCCCACTGTAGATAACGTCATTTGCAGACATATTGAGCAGCCACAAGCTAACGAAAAGATTCACTGCAGCTATGAGTGGTCATGGAATGTCAGCTATAGGTCAAATAAGACATCATATTCTTTTATCATTTACCAAAAGAAAGATTACACTTTGTACATTTTTCTTCAAGACTTTTCTCTTTCAGTTGTCACAACCAACTTCCCCTTAAGAGAATGATACTTTATTACATTATAGTTGAACACAATTGTTCAGATGCTAGCCCAATGTCCCTACTTAATATATTGCCTGCCAGCAGGATGTCCGTTAAACATGAAAGTAAAACCCATTCATGTATGTAATTTCTGAGCAGCAAAAAGAAGGAACAGATTTTTTGTCATACATCTTCACAGGGACACTAGTAGGATTTAGATTTTTGTTTAGAAGCTCTATGTCAGTGAAGGTCTTCACATATCTATTTAAAATAGTTCCATGACCATCTGGTCTAATTGAGGAACATCAAAAAGCTTTCATTAAAGTTAGATTAATATCAAAAGTTAAGATTAATATAATTGAAAGAATGCACACAAAAGCAGACAATAGAATATTACTAAAAATCTTTAACTTCTTTTCCATAGACTGAGTTAAATTTTTGCTATGAAATACAACTATTTTATAGTCTTTTTTTTTTTTTTTAATTTAAAATCATGCTTTTAACAGATCTTCCAGTGTTCTAGAACATAAATGTTGGGAGTATCATGGGGCCAGAGGGAAGAATGCAGCACAGCTGAGCTTGAATTTCTCTTCATAACTCTCAATCCTGTACAATTAAGAGGTTCCACAAGAACTGAAAGTCCAGGGAAAGACAACTTCATGTTCAGTTTTTATCTTATTCTTATCTTATTTTGCTCATACTCCAGGAACTGCCCCAGGGACTTTATCTGCACTGCAAATACATGGTGCGATTATTCTCCTAGTATAGTATTTAGCCCAAGAGAGGGTCTTTGGGAAGTTTCAAAGAGTCTGGCTCAGCATATTTAAATACAGGATTCCAAAATGTAAGCCTGTCTCATTATTAAAGAAAAGCACTCGATGGTCTAAAACTGTAGGACTAGCTATCATTTTTGTAGGGGGAAAACATCTATCACACTGTTGAGTGTATAAACTATTGTGATCAAATGACTGAACATATGATAACTTTTTATTAGTTTCCTGACATTCATTATGTTATTATCTACTTTTACACACAGTCCCAGTTCCCTAAAAATTTACTTATTAGACTGTGATCAAATTGGAAAGCAGACTTCTGCAGTTCCCTCATACTTACAGAATGCAAAAGAAGTCACGAGCAACATTTCTCCCTTCTTATAGACACGATCTCACAAACTTCAGAACTTCCGGACTCTTTGACCCTTCTCTATTTGGGACAAGACTTTGGAACACAGCATGTCCCTACAAACCCTGATTATTCTGGAGAGAAAAATGGGAGCCTTTAAGAAAGGAAGAAGCCGCAGGATCCAAGTCTCCTCATGTAAAGGAGCAAAGGACTGAGACCACCTGAGAATGAAGACACAACCTAGAGGGACCATATAGACACAGATTCATCTCCAGTGTCTGCCATTCCTTCATCAGATTTTTCTCCCCTTTGTCAATCACAACCATGTAGATGTGAGTAGACAGACAATGATCATGTATGATTAGCTGAAATAGACTGTTTCTTTTAACTTCACATAAAAATAGTTATATTATTTTTGCTGCATTGTTTGTTATATACAGCCACATAAAATGCACATTTTTCTTCTGTATCCCATTTTCAATACAAAGGTCTTTGATCTTCATGAGAACCCCTCTCTCAAGATTTCTACCCTTATTTATCAGATTTAAGAGGCTTGCATATGAAGCGTAGGTACAAAACCTCACAGAGATACATCATCTGCTAATCATAGTCTCATAGTCACTTTTGTTGAAATTACATGCCTGCAAAAATAAGCACTTCCTTAGAGCAGCATGCTAAATTCAAGTCCTTTTCCACCCCCTGCTGCCCCCAAAACACAGTAAAAGTCTTTCCTAATTCTTTTATTCTGCTGTTCTGCTGAAATACGAGATGGAGGACAGTCAAAAGGAAAAATGTTCTTGTAAACTGATTTATGTAGAATACTCACCTGAAACCCTTTCTCAAATTTGCAGAGTCCTTTCTTGAAGCAGATATGTTAAAACTAATAAGCGTACTTTAGTGTGTGCATCTGTTTTCTAATCAGATCTGACACCATAATTAGTGTGCAGCAAGCTGGGGGGTAGTTTAGTACACTTCCCTCCTCGTTTCTAGGCAACTTTATAAAAGTTGCATTAATCTTCGCCACCAACAACAGCAAAACAATAAAATATGTATAACAAAGTAAATAACAGCACTTAACAATCTACACTTTCATTTCAGCTCTAGTATTAGATATTGGTTTCTGAAAATAAACAGGCTACTTTGCAGAAAGGCTAGTCAGCTGGTTAGTCAGGCAGCTCAGTTAAGCTACATACTCTGAAGTTCACCTTTATAGTTGCTGCAGATGAGAAGCATCAGATAAAATTTTTAGGACAACAGGCAATATTGATGTGAGAGGAAAGAGTAATGCAGTTGTCAGTATTCACTTTTTTATGTTCTGATGAGCTGCTGTATTGCTCATTGTTCTGGCCACAGCTAGAAAACTTGATCTTAGCATCATAAATACAAAACCAGTAGATGATTAACTAAACCAAGAGACAGGCGGCACAGAATGAACTGGAAGGTTGGATGTAACACTTGTGGTATGGAAATAGAAAAAAGAAAGTTATACTAAAGCCTCAAGCTGGCAAAAACAGATGAATGAATTAAAAACTCCTCAAGAGTATAGTCTAATATTTTTGTTCTCTTCATAGATAAAAAGTAATGGTTTTCCCATTAAATGGGATTTCTGTATCTGACTTCATATAAAAGATATTTATTTAAAATTTTATAAAAATACCCACTATAACTTCACAGATTTCCTAATTCTTTACCCTGCCTGTGTATTCCCACAGATACTTTGTGTATGCCAAAGTGGCACTTGAACCAATGATTAGGAAGGAAAAGAAAAAATACTAAAATATTTCAGATGAAAATCACTTTAAGTAGCCTCTACCTGATATGGAAAAACTATTTACTATAAAGACTGAATTATAACTCTTATCCAAACATTTTTCCACCAAGAAGAAAACCACGTTACTCTACAGAAAGTTCACACTGGGTCTAGGAAGTGCTGTAAAATTTCTCTATTGACTCAAGAGCTCTTCAGAGTTAGTAGGTCCTCTCCATACCCTAATTCCTTCACATAGTGCATCGATAACACTGACCCTTTGACACTTGATAGCAATCTCTCTTTTGACTCCACTTTTCCCAAATATATTACTACTTGTCAGCACTGCCTACAGACACAGCTCTATCATATTTGCTAGCCCTAGAGAGACAGAGGAAATGCATGTCTGTCTTGGCTTCCACTTGTCCATTCCTTGCTTTCTAGTATCTCCACAATCATACAAAAGAGTTTTATTTAGACTTATGGCCAGGCTTTTTGTTTTAAGCTAAAAGAGCAAATAATAACAATGAGTACAAGGTATAAAACAATCCTGGACCATACAGAACAAGATAACAGACTTGTTGCTAAGAGGTCCCAAGGCTGACCAGAAGCATTAGGGCCAGAGACTCAGGGTTTATAGCTGCTCCATACTTCCCAAGTGTTATCTCTTATTCTGAGCAACTACCATCACCACTCCCCACCACTTATATTTCTTCAGAGTTCAGTTTTGAAGGTTCTCCTTGGAGGTAGTTTCAGAGTGCTGTTTAATGATACATAGTGCAGCGGAGTTGCTTGCGCCAACATTTTCAAATTCCGTTTCTACCCCGTCATGCACACAAGCAGCGTGCAACACCGCCTGTCCCTCCTGCTGCACTGCAGTTCAGTTGGTTTGGGCTGAAACAATTGCTGTGTCAGGGAGACACCACAAGCCAAATGACTTTTAAAGTATCAGTCGCTCCTTTTTGAGTGCATTCCTGTTGCAGAAAATTTATCTTTTGTCATCTCAGCAATATGATTTACGGTAAACTGCAATAGCACAGCAGAGAAAGGAGAGACTGGAGAGTGGTGCAGCAGAAGCAGCTAGGGGCAGGAACTTTGCACACTATCTTTGCTGCCAAGGTATCAAGAAATCCCACAGCGAGCTGCTAAGACCTCACTCCCCCTTTCTTCTTCACATACTGTTACCAGGGCGTACGAGCTAGGCACCCAGCATCTCTTCTTAATACTGGACGTCCAAAGTGCTAACTGCGCACTGTTTTTTTTATAGAGAATGTTATATAACATGAATTAATAAAAGATAACTACTTATACATACAGTATAAACAGATATATACAGTATAAATACAGATCCTATGATCATGGAGAAATCATAATCAAAATTACATAGTGCTCTCATAAATCAGACAGCAGGGCTTGGTAATTTTTCTGCCCAGCATTCTAACTCCCTACCCCTACCAGAAAATCCACTAACTTCCCTGCCTAGTTTTCCACAGAAACTTTACCAAGATCCATTGATAACACACACAATGGGCCCAGTAACAAGCTGCTTTGCCTAGTGATGCACCTGCAAGCAATTTCCCTGCTCCATCCTCTGGTGTTGAGGTTGTTGAGCACAACTAAAACCTCCCACGATGGAGGGAACACCATAAGCTGCCCCCTTGACCACAGCCTGCAGATCTGAAATAAATCCAACCCAAAAAGGCCACTGGGGGCATGAGCCTCTCCTCCTGCTTCCTGCCCATGGTCAGCCTCTGCCTGGAGGATGTCCCCATCGGTCTAGTGCCCCTTGCTTAAAAAGGAGGTTCCTTATACGATGGGTGCTTTCTTACAATCACTGCTACCTCAGAACATTGGTACTGAGCACGGATAACTAAGCAGTTGTCCTTTTGGCAGGTGGGAGAGTGACTTTCATCTTGTCATCCTGCTCATCAATGTAGTGAATGCAACAGTAGCATAAAAACCAACAGTCTCTTGTACATAAAACAACAGCTCTTGAGTCAGCTCAGGTGATTGAGAGGCTCTGTTGTGAAGCTTAAATAATGCAGGGCTAGAATAGTGAGTAAAAAAACCCACCTTAATTAGGAACTGCACATTTGACATCTTTGAAATCAAAGCCTTAAGTTTTTGTCTTTGCTGTGCATTTTGCCCATGCTTTTTTCTCCTGCAGTGTTCACAAAATACCATTAAGATTTTAGCATGTCACATATACAGCAATCTTAAGAACTCTGGTGTGCAGAAACTCTTTTTGTGGCTCGTTCTGTTGACAGGACCTGCCTTACTGAAATTAGTAAGTACTTCGAACAGAATAATATATCTACATAAAGTTACACTATTTTAAACAGTGCTGTCTAAGTTTTGTTTGAAAAAAAAAAAAAAAAAAAGATGTGAGTACACTGCATAGGTACTTGCTTTTTCCAGCAATTTGTTATGTTTCCCCCACACAATATTTGGCCTTTAAAATTGCTGTTCTGCTGGAATGCTCTACCAGAATACCAACAATTATGCTATAAAGTGTCATGAATCGATAGCACTGCATGCAATATTTAATATAAACTAAGCCCCATGAGCCTGCTCTTTTAGTTTTTAAAGTCAGGTTTTGCTTACTTTCAACATTGTATTTTGAAATGTCTATTCTGCTTAAAAGAAACAAAGTGCCTCAGTAATCTTTGATAATATTGATAACACAGGCTTTCCCCCCCAATAAAGCCTTAAGAAAAATCACAGGAGCACTAAAAAGATGATTCTAGGCAGCCCCTCAATTTTTAACAGTTTTCATCAGAGTGCTTATGCCATTTAATTTTTTTCTACTCTAAATACAGAGTTACACAACTGTATTTTAATCTTAGTTTGAGGTATTTTAATCCAAGTATTTTAAGCTTAATAGCACTCTATAAGGGAACCTTTGATGGAGGGAAGATTGATGTCCACAAGAACAAAGATGAAAAACTACAAGCGAATGAATACTATTTATTCCCAAAATATGGGTTATAGCGCAAGGTCTTGTTACGAGTACATTCCTCATCCCAGCAGGAACACAATAGTTTATGCTAGTACAGATCACAAACCCTACAAATTCTGTCACAGATGCAAAAATTTTTGCAAGCAGAAATAGTTTGAGAAATGTTGCACTAGATTTTAGAGCACCTTATGTTAACTAAAAATATTTTGGAGGCGAAAACAACCAATCCACATAGGAAACAAAGTGTCATATGCATGCTAGAGTATAATTATTCAAAACTTTAAAAACTACCCAGGGTTGATTTTCTGAGTACATGCTCCAAAGCATCACTCAAATATTTCTTAAGAAAACAGAGAAACTGATGTTCTGCCAGATGACTTCAGCATGACAGCAGCTACTTACAAATACTCACTTTCCAAGCACATATATTTCAACCACTTATTTTCCAGTTAGCATAGTATCACATCAGTCCTGATGTAACTACTGGACCTTCCCAGAGCTTCTTAATTTGGACCTACATCCTCTTGACCATTTGAAGAGCTGAGAGCAGACTATGCATTGCCTCTAATTCTGGATTCCCAAAGGTACTTCCAGGGAAGACATCACCTGCTGAGTAACCCATATGAAAGCCTCCTGTATCAAGTATGTAAGTTCTAATACACATGTCAATACAGAGATTACAGCTGGTTATCTATACTCATTCCCAGAGATCAACCACAAGCCCTCCAGTTTGCTATTACTTACTTCTTCAGAGGCACAGAAAAACTGCAGTTAAGCCTATGTAGCTGCCAAAGACATCAAAATCTACACAAAATAATAGCATATTGCTATGCTCATTCTTGAACCAGTTTCCCAAACTTTCTTCCACTGTGTGTCCCAGAAAATGCCTATTTAGAATGCCAGTATTCTCTTCCTGCAGGTTACCTCTTATTTGCACAACGATAGTCTATTCCTTTCATTCATTGAGCTTGCTTTACTAACTTTAAAAAGAAAAACCAACCAAACAAAGCCATATATATTAAAAAAAAACCCAAACCCAAACACTCAAGTCATCTAGATGTGTTTACCAACTTCAGAGAAGCTTAATGACAAGAAGTGTTAAATTACTGTAATGTGGATTTTGAATATTGGACACAATTCTTTATTTAATAGCTGGTACCTTTCTATTACAAAAACTTTGTAAGGAAGCAGGGGGAAGAGGACACGACACCTCAAAAAACTTCCATAATACTAAAAATACTGGCTTGTATTTCAGGGAGGACAGAATTGATCAACAGATTTTTAAAGACTGCAGAGCAAGAAGAAACCAGTAAAATACTTGGGGGGTAAACAAGAACGCCCCGGCTGCTTCAGCATCCTATCCCTAGCAATGGCAAAGAGCAGATTCACAGAGAAATTTAAGAACAGGAAAGCAGACAGTGACACTGCTCCAGAACACTCTCCAAGTCTCCAACTGTCCCATAGGCAGCCTGGCTGAGAGCTAGCATCTACGTAAGTTTTTCCCAGGCCTCCCCAGTCAAACCAAAATTACAATCCAGAACTACAGTAAAGTTTGAGAGGAAAAAGAAACAACAAAAATGAGAGACAACAGAATACAAGAGCCTCGATTTGGCTGGATAGAAGAAATACTTAAACGCGTAGTTGAACCTCGTAGTCTTCCAAGTCTGCCCTTGCTTACCTGACTAAGCAAAGATTAATAGTACTGTCGGACTGTCCCAAGAACATCTTTCCCACACATTTCTTTCAATTCTATTAAAGTCAATATCCACATGCTATAGTTTCAGTGAAATCACTTTTATAAAATAGCAAATGCAATCAAAAATGGATGTTCTAATTCAGAGAGTTGTTTCCCAGGCACACATGGAAGTAAAAGAATATCTGATCTATTCTGCCTTTATTCTTCTGAGCGAAAGAAACCATACTCCATCATATTTTTGTCTTACATTCTCATATGCAAGTTTCTAGGTAGAGTTGGCTTAAAAAGCACATAAGGATGTAGAACTAATAAATATTTTCAAACTAGCATAACTGTTGCTTTTGCTTTCCCTTTCTGTAAACTATTTTGTACCCTGCAGCCTCAGCCTTAACGTTCTGTGTATGCACTACATAGAACTTTTAATAGCAAGAACACTGTCTTAAGTTTCTTGACTTCTGTGTACACACAACATCAAGAGAATAGCCACGTTAAAAGTTCGACAGTATTTTCTGTGCCATTTCACTTTTGAGGAAGGTGAAAATAGCGTGCATTTGTACGCACAAGCAGAGTTTGTGTGAACAAACATTTGAATGAGAATTTTCAACTTGCACAGATTATAACACAGCGCTTGTTTAAGCAATAAATACTTGCTCATTGTCTGCCTTTAGTTCTGAAAAGCTCAGGTATTTATCTCCCTGACAGCCTTCCTGCAGTAACTGGCATTACC
>NW_009260023.1:931991-946564 GCF_000687185.1 Egretta garzetta | reverse complement strand
CCAAAAAAAAAAACATAAAGAGAGGGAAGTGCTTCCTTACACAAAGAAACACCTCTCACTTCAGCTGCAGAGGCTACGCGCGTGCGTGCACAGGTAGCACCCGCAGATGCTGAACACCAGCATTCCCACGTGTTGAGCCAAGAGGCTACCTGGTGTTTTTAATTAAAATGCAGTCAGCTGAAAATCATTAATATTGCCAGAGAAAGAAAAACAACCTTTACTCTACTGGGCACGGGTAATAAAATTTTGAGTTTTTAACTCACTGAGCTCCATCTGTGAAGGTTAAGATGAAGGTTAGCTCAGAGAGGATTGCAGCTCTGTTTTGTAGACACCATGGTTGCGTATCATTCAACCCTTACCTCCACGAGCTGAATCACCAGATTTTATTACAAGATTATACCTATATTTTTTTTTCTTAGAAATTAACATTACTTACTCTTTGTAATAGAAGCATGCCTATAAAAATGTAAATTTAAGGCAAGCCATCTAAATAGAGCCTGCTTAACTTCAGCATACCAGGCAGGACTAATCTTGCAGACCTCTGGTAATTTAAATTCTGACAACGCAAGAAAACTGCAATTGATATTCTGCATAATGGAACTAAACTGTGGTATCGGTATTCTAATGAAGACTGGGAAAAGGTAAAGATACTTTTAAATAAGTTTATGTTTTTCAGTTTCAAATCTTTTCATTTTGTGAAAAGTCTTGTTTATTCATTTGTTAAACATACTGAGAAAAAAAAAAAATCATTATTAATAATCAGTATTTACCACCCTTATTTGTCAGGGATTTGCCTGGGCCAGGGCAGGGGTGTCAGTGTATACCTGCAACTTCCCCTACTGCAGCAAGAAGTATGTCTCAAAATTGAATGCACAGAAGCTTTCTTTAGTGTTCAATACCCACAGAATTTACCTGGATTTTCACCTACTTGTTTTTCCCCTCAATTCAAACTTACGTTATACTCCTCACTCCAACAATACAAAGATTACAATTAGCAGTTGCAATAAATATTTTAAATCCAAGAAGTACGCAAATATTAGTTCTCATACAATTCTTCTAGTGTAAGCCTTTTCAATACTTAAAAAAAATGAATCTATTTGCTCAAGTTTTACAAAACTGGGAGAGAAAGATGGAATGCACCCATGATGTCTTCCAACATGAGGGTTTCAAGTAACAGAAATTCAAAAACATCGCACTAAAAGACAGATTCTGTGTCATATCCCCTCATTCTCTATTTAGGTGATGGGGCAACAGGAAAACAGCAATCTGCTGAAAGCTGGAAGAATCATTTGGGATTGAGGAGCTCAACTACTGTTTCGGAAATACAGATAGTACCGCTTGTGCTACCAAGATTTCTCTGGAACAGCTTGGCAATACATTTAGCCTCTTTGTGCTCTAGTTTTCCCTTTACTAAAACCAAGGCTTCAGGTCACCAGTTTGCAAGTCTAGATATGTATGATTTGAGCCATAAATCTACACAGTCAGGTAGAAAATGACAAGTAGAATAGTAATAGGAAAGTGAGAAAAATCCAAGCAATGATACGTTCAGTTGAGCTTTGCAAAGAAATATTACAATATTTAGGCATTTCAGACTACTCAATATCTAGAGCTGAATTTTTCTTAAAGATAAATAGTACAAAAATAAACAAATCCAAGAATGTGAGGATAAGACTTGCTCTGAATTCAGTACTTACATTTAATCACTATAGATATATATGTGCTTCTGCACCTATAAATCTTCAGTCTCTGTCTACACAGATTTCCTGTTATAGCATGCATGTCTCCCCCCAAAATAGAGACCCTACAATTTGAAAGGCAGCACCATCTCAGCTTGCCTTTCATTTCTGAAAGTCTGTCCTTCCTTTACTTTTTGGAGAAAGGAAAGATTAATTAGTCTTTTCCTTATCCTAATTTATTTCTGACTCAAACTGTTGATTCTATTTTATTAGCCTTGGTGAAGAATATTCTGCATTTCTCACCACTTCAAGGATAAGGCTGCTTTGTAGAGCTGGCTAATATCCCATGATCTAACAATTCAATTAATTTGGAATGTGTCTTACCGATTAATAAAACCTTTTACAGAATTGGGTTTCATCTGTATTCATAACCTGACACTAATGACTTCCTTAATTCAGCAAGTTATGCAACACAGACAATAAAATATTTATGTTAAGATATTGTGAATTTAATTTTATTATTAAAATTTGATAATATTATCAAAGTTTTGTCTCATATTCTAGTCTAGTCTTATAATTAAATTCTACACATCTACAGGCTAAATGAACTGGGCAAGAGAAGCAGATGAAGTTTAGTAGATTCTGGTCCCTGCGGAGAAATTGAGGTATTTTGTTAGAAAATCAGAACAGACTTCATAGGACACTGATGGAACTGCTGTGGCAGCAGTTAACATGAAAATGTACAGCATGTGATTTAAAGAAACCATTGCTTTTGAGAGCATACCATCTGTCAAAATATTAATTTGTACACATTTTTTGTAATTTTATGCACAATAACATCAGTCTTACTGGCCAATATTCATACTGATAAAGAAGTGCCTGGGAGATCCCAAGTGAAGTTCTCAAAAGCAATGTGAAGCTCAGCTCAAAACTAGAGAGGAATTGGCTCAAGAGAAAAGGTTTCAATTTCCACTGCAGACTAAACTCTTGCTTCTTTGGTAACAAGACAAAATTCTACTTTTCAGTATTCTGCAGGTTTTGCTCCAAATTAAAACAAAAGAAAATCCATATTCAAATGAGCTTTGGGATTGCTGTAACATGCTGAGTAGATAAAAAGCAGATAGGCCCATTGATTTTTCTACCACTGAAGTGGAAAAACAAAAACAAAACAGAACTTTCTTCATGGAGTGATAGTTATCTAGCATTCATCAAGTGTCGCATGTCCCACAGTTCTGTCTTTAATCACATACAGCACGTGGATCACTGCCTTCGATAAAATCCTATTATTAGTTTTATTATTGTCTCAACAAAAAATGTGGTCACCTCATGCCCAATTTCCATATTCCATACTCATACAGAGTCATCACTAAGATTACGACCTTTAAAGAAATCTGTCCTTTTTGTTTTTTTCTTAAAACACGCTTACTCTTCATCTTTTCTAGAGATACAGTTCACAACCATGCTTTAGACTTCAAAAGTGTATTTATTAAAAAATAAACATTTTACTTCACTGGCTGATTAGAGCCTGCCTCTTCCCGCCCATAGCACTGCTACAAGTAAAATAGCCTCTGATACTATAAGTATATTTGTTCCAGTAAAAGTGCATAATGTTCATTTTTAACAGAAATATACTTTAAGATGTCAGTTGCTTATTTATTTCCAGTTCACTCAAATGGTACTTTCCAGTAGCAAAACACAAATAGCACTTCCAAGGTACATTTAATGTAGGTTTTGTATTACAATGCGAGGCATAAAACACAGCTCTGCAGAATGACAAAGTGTCTTCAGCACTCTTGTTCAAAAGAAATGTTCCTGAACAGACTCTAGAAGACAAGATGAGCCACAACTAAGATTCCTCAATGGCTGTTTGAATTCCCCTCTACCGTCTGACATGTCTGTACTTCCCAGTGATCGCCTTCAGATGCTGCTGCTGACAGAGTTACTGATTCTGGAACAGCTTCCTCACTGAGAGGAAATTGTATAAGTAATGAAAACCATGAAAACCAAAAATACACCTTTAGCAATGACAGTCAAATTTTAAAATGGCAAAAGAAATCTATCATTTACATTTCTTATTTCCCAGTATATGCAAAGCCACATACGAAGAAGGCTCTTCAGAAGTAAGTCTAGAATCATTTCCGTTTAGTTAGTTAAGTCTTACTACTTCAAGACTTTTCATTACTATTACATGTCAATAGTTATTTACCTGTGTAGAAAGAATAACATCAAACAAAAATACTGCGTTAAGAACATTTTATGAACACCATAATAGGAGTTAGTGTTGGAAGTAATCCGGGATGGAATGAATGTGAGCGATACACTTTTAATCGAAAAATCTGCTGTGGTACATGCCTGGTGAAAGTGGATATCCCCCACAAAAAAAAAAAAAAAAAAAAAAAAAAAAAAAAAAAAAAAAAAAAAAAAATAGCGCTTTTTAGAAGTATATGCTCTTTGGAAAGGTGTCTTGTGTATCCCTTGGTATGGGATATGGTTACTGCTCAGAACTAAATGATGGTTTATTCTGGTAATGTCTTAAAAGCCAACATATTTGTGATAAACCATAAACTTCAGTGTCCTGTTTTAAAAGCATACCTGCTCAAAACAAGTTTAAAAAAAATTCCTGATTGTTTGACACTGAAGAACTGAATGGGCAAATACTTGACTAAAGGCACTCCCCTAAAGAAACATGCATGTTATGTGTTACAGATGATAAGATTTTATAAGAATCTGAATTTTCTTCAATAATTTTGTTTTCAGTATTGCTCCTTACTTAAATTTTCAGTTTAAAACACTAGGATCCAGTTCTGCACACTTATACCGGTCTTCAGTCCAGCATAGAGCATATATAACACTATCTAGTTTTACAGGTTATTCAAACTATGTGCCTACTTCGCTTAAAAAGCCTTACTGAACATGAGTTAGGCAAGTCTCAACAAGGTTACGTATTGCATCGTGCCTTTTAATGTAATACAGTTATCTCCCCTCTCTACAACCCACCAGCAATATATTGAGTAAGAGTTTTCCCACTGTTCTACAAAGTTCCTCAGGCTGCAGAAAAGCAGTGGCAGTCTGCGTGACCATGGGGGGAGGGGAGGAAATTGGAAGGGACATCTGGAGGTCATCTACTCCCATCTCTTCTATCCAGCAGAGAAAGCAGCAAACTTCGATGAGGGTGGCTGGGGCCTTGCTTAGCTCATCCCTGGGGATGGGCATCCAACCAGCTCTCTTGGCACTCGCTCTAGAGTTTGGTGGTGAAAAAAAATTGTTGTGCAACTAAAATTTCACTGTCACAGGCTGTGACCACTGCTTCTTTCCTGCTCTACAACCTCCCCTTACCTGGGAAAAGGCCACAACTGGGTCCCCCAAGCCTTCTCCTCTTCAGGCTGAAGCCCCACTCCCCAGCTGCTCTTTGTAGGTCATCTGCTTCAGCCCCTTTTCTTGGGGCCTTCCAGCTGGGCTTCTAGTTTGCCCATAACTTGTTCCATGGAGCTTTCACCACAGCAAACATTTCCCTTATCAATCAGTAAATAAAATAAGCTTCTTCAAAAAGGTTAAAAGATAGATCATCATTTCAATATCCAAAAAAGCTACTAAAAATGAAGCGTCCAGGAAAACCGCCAGGCACTGGCATGCAATTGAGCTATTATAGACACTATTACATTGTACTATTACATAGTACTAGCAAATTGTTGGAATATGTGCTTGTTTTGCACACATCCAAACACTCCCCCAGATAACTACCAGGCACAATTTCCAGCATTAAAAATCAAACCCTTCCACAGGCCATTTTTAATATGCAGTTTGCACACAGTGACCCTCTTCTGGAGGCTAACAGACTCCAAAATAGCTGCAAGTTATTCCAATGAACATCCCCAAGCATGTTTAATTTACTGATACTGATGTGTCCTATGCTTCCATTATCTTATCTTAGGGACTTAACCAAAGACTGTGCTTATCTCTCTCTGGTTAATATTAAAAAATACACATCCATAGCTGATGTTTTATGATAACCAAGAATAAAAATACTCCCCTTCTGTCATCAATTGTGCAACATCCATATCACCTCATATCTATACCCAGTTAAATTACACCAGAGTGGAGAATCATACTAAGAGTCACTCAGTGTCACATTTGCCCTTTGCCATATGCACCAGGGAATGTACTTCCACTGCACAGACAACTGTTGATCCTCAATACATCATGCAGTAATAACAAAATCCTATCTTTTACTGCAATCTCCCTTTCTGTAACTGTTTTGCAAACCGTAGAAGGGAAATAAGACTATACTAAGAGCTGTGGTAAATACATTGCATGTATATTAAATACTCAAGGAAAATACAGATAAACAACAGAAGATACCGGTTAAAGACTCTATTCCCAAGTTATGCATGTTGGAAGACCACTTCTCTTTTTGAAGTTTCATCATGACAAACTTAAAAATGAAAATACTAAGAAACAAATGAAGTGCAATTAAAAGCATATCCAACAGAACTTTTAGATGGCACTTTTTCCTCCTTAATGCCTACCTTTGACTTCTATTAGCAATAAAGCAAATTTCCACTTCCTTGGGAAAAATAAGCTCTCTATCTGAGACTTTATTCAGGACTATAATTTTTCACAGAAATGTTAAATATAAAATAACTTGTAACATTATTTCACCAAAGAACGACAGTTAAAATGTTCACATTAAGGTGTCTAACATTGAAAAGCTTTCCTTACGGTGCACAAGTTTAAGAGGAAGAAAATAGACGCAAGTAAAATATTCAAATAGGATTTTTCGTTCCTTTACAGTATTATACTGCTGAATATTAAGCTGTACTTTTACTTTAAACCCTCATTTTTCCTGAAACATTTATATTAGTACCTATTAGTAATTAAAGTGTAATTAGTGCTGAAGCAACAAGGTCACACAGCATTTTGTTTCTTGATACTAAATTCCAACTCTGTCTACAGGATTGTTTTCATTTTACTAAGATACTTGTGCATTTAGAATTAAAACATCTAAGAAATAATTAACAGTAAGTGCTGCCTTATAAGGCTATTTCCATTTTAATTATTTTACAGTAATTTAAAATCAAAGTCTAAAGTCAAATAAGACATATAAGGAAGGCTATTGCTGGTGTCTAAAAAGAAAGTTCTTCCAAGTTAATGTCATTCTCACACGAACTTTCTCCTTTTATGATAGGCTGCTGTTTCCCTACTACTAGAATTTTTTTAAACTCTTTTGAACATTAATTGACATAATTTCTAAGATACTTTGCCTTAATAAAAAAGCCCCCGAGAAATACAGAAGTATGTGTTAGCTCATTTGTGAGAAACAAAATTGTAACAGAACGCGATAAGCCAGAAAGCCAATTTCTTATTTTAAAAAGACAACAGGATGCTATTTAACACCCACATAATATCCAAGAAGACAAAATAAATATATACATCTAATAGATATACAAAGGAGTTGAAAAACATTTCTTACAAGAAAGATTAATATTTGTGGTAACAGAACATCAGTGTTTGGCCTCAGTTTTCTTTCTATTCTAGGAAATCATTGACAATGCGATTTAGGGAGGTTTAAAGCAATATACATATCCATTCTTTCAATGTTTTATACTCAAGCATTTTCTATTAACACTTCTCTTTTAAGAGATTTTGATCTCTCTACAAATAGCACCATTGCTAACCTTTGAAACAAGATTCTGATGTCATCTTTATATGTACAAGACCGCCATTCTGCAGCCTTCTGAGGGTACAGCCCTCACAAATACACAGCAATCAGTTGTGACATCGGAGCCAACATTCGTGCTTTCAGCTGTAGCTGAAGATGACCAACGGACAGAAAGTCCTAAATGAGCCATTCTAAATGAGCCTTTTGCGACAGAGTCTCAAACCCTAACACAATATTTCATAAGTGCCGCTATAATATGAAGGGTGCTTTGATATTGGCTTACTGGGAACAAGGGATTGATGTTTTGAGGCCCTCTAGTTTATTACTTCTTTTCTACAACAGTTTCCAAAACAAGCTTAACAGTTCCTCAGGTATCTTTAGAAATCACTATGCATATTTAACTACTGATTTTAGGCATTAAATAATTATAACAAGTCAAACGGTTAATGACCAATACAAAAAAAAATTGCACAAAAAGGCTTGAATCCCTTAAGAAAATATCCATCTTTTAAGTTGCACTGATATTCTAAATATTGATCATTTGCAGACAAAACAACAGAAAAGCAAATTAAAGTTTATCAGGTGGTGAGAAGCTGACATTCTGAATCAATGAATCACTCTGTTACATTTAATCCCAATTGATTTGAGCAGTTCAGTACATCTTCCGAGCTTGTCTTTATGTCATATCGTAAAGTGTAAGGCAAACGGAAATTTATTAAGCTATGAATCCTTTATTACTTAAATTCAATAAGGTCTAAATGGCTCATCCATAAATGGCAGCTCAAGTTCCCCATGTTTAAATTTTTTAATACAATAAAAAGAATTAGTAGAACTGACACGGTGGTCTAGGGGCAACATCATGCACTGCAGTAACTGAGACTGAAGCTTAAACCATTGGCTGCAGCCCAAGGGGGAGTGCTAGCACAATCCAACAGAGGCCGAACGTTATCACCGAGATCTCAAAGCCAAAGATGAAGCTGCCAGACACAGAGGGAACAAAGTCCTCCCAGCAGAATTAAAATCTCTAAGATATGGAGTAAAGATGAAATTATTTTCTGTTGAGGATTGTATCATTTGTGTCCCTCTGTATCATTTGAGTCCCTCTAGGTGACAGAGGGACCCAAATGATACAGACTTTGACATTAGAAAATGACCTAACCAGAGGACTGAATAAGCCGTGTTGCTATCCAACATACCTCCCACCCCCTCCAAATAACTGCTGCCTATCAAGCAAGACTAACTTGAGTAACAACTCGGAGCATAATAAAACGTCTAATAAGGATGCCGTCTGTCATCCAAATCTATTCTCACAGGTAGCATTGTCCTAATGAAGAACAGCAGATGTTGCTGCTGCCTCCAGTTTTGCTCCTCCTCTGGTAATCTTAGCAACAGCAGCTGGACTTCCACGAAATCACAACCACCAGAGCACACAAGCCTCACTGAAACGTAGCAAGGGTTGGTGCCGAATGCCTACCAGCTGCTACACAGAAATCCTCATCACAACCATTAACTAATGAAGAGGTAAAATCCGTATGATTAGACAGGGTAGCTGCAGCTGGTGAGGTTTTGAAGATATAAGTGATACGAGAAATAGATGACACACAAGCTCTTCAAGAGGTAGTAAGAGACCACCAAAATGCACATCAGGAACATTTCTATCCCACACTGAATTGCTGCAGCTGACAAACAAATGCCATTTTTATTTAACTCCTGGACAGAGAAGACTTAGCTCTTGCAATTCACTCAAATGCAAACACAGAAGTGCAATGAGCCAATTTTAAAACTAATTGCCTTTTGGGATCCAGTTCTAAATTAGTTTTCATATTCAGAATGCCTAATAAGCAATATTGAAGTTCAACACAGAACAAGTTATAATACTTGGAAAAACTGCTGGAGTAATTCTGCAGTAGACTAGTACAAAACACTGTGTGGAGAAGTATCCTACACAGCATATTTGGGGGGAAGGAGGACACTACACACAACAACAACACGTCACCACAAGAAAACCCCACCCAAACACCACCATTTCTACTTCTTGGAGACATCCAAGCTGAGTCCATTGGAGCAGCAGCATGAACATCCATAGCAGAAGCAGGTTCTGAAGTGGGTGTTCTTCTCAAGGTCATTTTCTCTCCCCCTACTTTTTGAGCAGTGTTGAGAATGGGTCTGGAAAACCACAGGAAAGCTATAGTGGTTTTTTTTTTTGTTTTTTTTTTTTTTTAAATGAGGCTTATTTGGTGATCTTGGCAACTTCACACTGGGCAGTAAGAATGCTGCTTGGCATCACATCGGCATGGTCACCAATTGGTCCTTCTGTGCCATGTCATCCACTTTTTCACATTACTTAAACAGCTTACTATGCAACAACTGGTATATGGAGATGAGTTAATTGATACACAGTACAGAAGTTTAACTCCTGGTATGTGTTAAACGTCAAATAAGTTACTGAACACTTTCTACTGCATGGGGATATATTCACAGTACCAATACTGAGCATCTGTTTGTCAGCAAAAAGAATTTAAACTACTGACTGGAAAGCCTCAGTTTTCAACTGAATGCTTCGAGGCAATTTTCACTGTCAGAAACATCTAGGAACTAATTTATGTTATTATTAGTCTGATATTAAATCCATCTGTTGATGTTTATTTGAAATACTAGTTATCATGATACTGTAATAGGATGCAGTTCTCAAAATTCTAGATGAAATAACACACTCATCCCAATGAAGTAAATGCAAATTTTGTCATAACTTCAATAGCATAAAAAAATTGCCTAAGATGTGCTACTCAGATTGGACTTGTTAAGTCTTCATAGAAATGTGCTTAAAGTGGACAAAATTTGAAATTCAAGACGAGCAAGTCTGTGATGCTTTTCAGTAATTTCTTCAATAATTCCTTCAGGCGGTACATAAGCTATTGCTTGTTTTACCAACAAAAGCAGTCTTCCCTGATGATTATGGCAATGCACCCCAGAGCCAAATAATTATTCTATCATTTAGAGACCACATTAGGAAGAAAACTGGACTGAAGTAAAATAAGAATTTTTCTGCTTCTCAGCAAAATAAAATAATAAAAATACACACACACACTTTTGTCAAGTGACACAAGACTATTCCATTCACTCCAAAATGAACAGTGGATTAAAACAGCCCACCCTATTTTTCCTTTCACTTTTCAGCATCTAGATCCCTTTTAAATTGTATATACTGTAAAAAAAAAAAAAAAAGTATTGTTTAGAATATATGAAAGCAGAACAATTTTGAAAAATATGTACATAAACCTTTATGCCATGCTTCTTCTGGCCACAAGCATTTGCTGAATTGGACAAGACAGTCTGAAGTTTGAGTCCGTTACCTTTAAAACTCTTCACTTAGCAAAGCCTTTAAACAAAAAATAAATCTACAGCTTTAAGCTGCATTTTCGGTATTTAGAGAGACTGTTCCTATTTCAGGTATCCTCTTTTCAAAGCTGGATCCCACTCGTCATATTTGTTTTCAGCCAGGAAGCTAATTTGCTGTAAAACTAACAGAATATAACTATTTTGACTTCTGCTTTGTATGTTAACATTTGTCTTGAACGGTGTTTTTAATCTGGAGTTTTCTTCTTGGCTTGAAGCAGCTGGAAACTAAAATACTCACACTTGGATTGTTCCATAGGTCTCATTTGACATTTGATAAAAAGAAAGGAAGAGTAGCTTTTGGAAGGGATATTTATTAATAGTAATATTGAGAATCCAAGTGTGTTAAAGAGTAAATACTTCATAGCATTCAATAGAGTCCCCATGAACATTACAAGTCTTCGAAACAAAGAATGTTGAAGGCTCCCCCCCAACTTCTTTATGCTTTTCTTTTAACCTTAAGAAAGTTAGCCAAATCCAAAATGTAGTCTGCATAAATAAAAATAAGTGGTTACTCACATTTCAAATAAAAGAAATATGTCGATATTGGAAAAAAAAAGTACTTTAGTATTAATTCCCTGAAATGCAAAATATCACTGTAAGATATGGTAAGAGCACTTCAGTCTGAGATTTGTTATATATTTAAATCTAAAAACAGCAACAAAAGCCAGCCTTTACAATAAATATTGTGCTACATATAGAAGGTACAGAATTATACTTCAGGTAAACAATGTTTCCCAACTTCAGTATACTTTATTTCTTTTGTAAGAAAGAATAAGGTTTAAAAGAGATGGACAAACTGAAATATATTTCAGCATGACTGGACATGGAATGGTCCTTTATCAAAATATAGCCTTCTCTTCTAAAATATCACAGGAACCACTAACCTAGAAAACGTGCAAGAGATTAATGAAAGTGAACCTAGAAATAAATACTGGTATAAGATATACTGCTAGCACCGTATATAATTTAATATTGTTAAAACAGAAGTGCTATTCTATTCCATTTCAAGCTCTCTGAACATGAATTAAATGCTTGATGCTGTGGGAATATTTGTATTTTATGATTCAATTAAGAACATAACTAATCAAAATTACATTCAAGACAGACTCCTCTTCCTGTGGTTTACAGACAACCTCATTGCTTAGGAGCACCCATATGAATAAATATATTGGGGTGCACATATCTTTCTATCTTCTCTGTAATGACTCCTACTAATTTTCAAGAAAATCCAAGCTTTCTCTTCTATCTTTTGCACAGTCCCCCCTGGCAGCCTTTCTATCACTCAGGAACATGAACCTGGACATTGTTTTAGCTTTAACTGCTAAGTTCTCATATCCAGATGCACAAGTTCACACGTCTGTTTATAAACAGATGTTGCTTGATCTGGTTATAAACAAATCTCATCTTGCTGATTTATTTCTAACTTTGAGCTTTTTTGCGTGTGCTCTTCTTACCATCTTTTTGTCTTCTCCTTAGTTTGCAAACATTAGGATAGTGGTCATAATCTTTCTTGTCTTTGTACCACACAAAACACATTGAGACCCGATGTGTAATTAGCACCTTTTTTTCCCCCCGACATAAAAACGTGAGCACAAGAAGCATTATAGATCATTTTAATGGTCACACTCTTATAGGAACAATCCTAATATAGCCTGACCAGTTCATAAAGCAAGCATGAAGGAAAAAACAGACAGCCTCACACATCCTGTATACATACCGCTATATACTAAATTGTAAACCAAATCTATACCTGCCTTCCAAGCCATCCACAGGGGCAGAGAAAACAAATATGACTTCAAATAATCCAAGACCCCTACTTGAACTGTAAGAAAAGTACAGACGTAACTCTGATGTCATCTTACTCCTCTACAATTTTGTAAAGGAGAGGGTTCTTTTTAATGCCTTCAAGTTTTATACAGAAACTTAATCATATAATGATCAGGACATTAACTGAAGGAGCTACTATTACTGTGTGCGTTAAAATAAGGGTAGAAACAGGACAACAAAATTCTTAACCAAAAAAGTTACTTTCAGAAAATATTATTAAATTCAAACTTGCTTATTTAGGCTGATTCTGACAAAATTAAGTCAGAAGAACATGAAGAATAATTTTAATTTTCAAATGCTGTTTCCAGTATGGAAAACTATGCTAATATGCAGAATCACTTAAATATTTAAAACACTTAGAATGCAAAGAGGTTTGGCTGCTAGTTTTTTTTCTGCTACGTATTTCTGGAAACTTTTCATTATGTGAAACTATTCATTGCTTTACCTTTTCATCCTTTATAGAATCTTAATATGCTTTGTAGCTCGACTATTTGAATTTCCCACAGGTGATAAATTCCACTTTTTAAACATCTCTACTGACAGACTTCAAGACTAGAATGAAATTTAGAGTACTTGCATCGCTTTATGTCAATTATCCACCTATTATTTATTCACTTGAGCTATCCAAGTGTTATAGCAATACATTAATAACTTCTACATGAATTCCTGAGCATTATTTTTCAGTTGCCACCATGACAAATAACTATATCATCACCTCTGTCAGAACTTTTTAATCAGTAGATCTCAAAGGCCTTTGCAAAGAGGGAAAACACTCAGCAGTTACCATTGCTTTAGTAATTCATTACTTTTCCACAAAGAAACAGATGTTGAATCAAACTGATCACAAAAAAGGACTAGTTTTCCTGATTTCCCAATCTGGGCTTCTTAACAATGGTGGGAACACAGCTCGTTATGGAATTAAAAGTAAAAACATTCCCACACACATATTTACCATTCTGGCATGTTAAAATTTTGCCAATATTCTAAAATTCAGAAAGTTTTCAGAAAACAAAAGAACATAAATTAAAAGTTCTTATGAAGCCAATTTCATTAATGCTTTGCTTCATAAATAAATAACAAAAAATACGAGATTTTATTTTTCATTTTGGTATGGATTCCTCTCATCATTCCTCCTTGTACGTGAATGCAACATGCCATCTATGACCCACTAGCATCTCAGTCTTGTCTTGTAGTTGAAAGACTAGAGACACAGAGACCCATAGAGTAAAAGCTGAGATTGGAGAAGGCAGAGACCTGGTCTTCTTCCATCTCTGCCAGGCTGCATTGCCTCCTGTGTGGTCCATTTACATAAATACATAAATGAACACTTGCAAGTTGCATTTTCACGTTAAGAGAATGGAGTCATGTATCCATGAAAGTCTGCAGCACAGTTACTGTAAGCACATTAAAAGAAAGACTGCCCTACAGTTGCTCTCTTACCTACACATCCTAGCATAACTTCTCAAGAAAAAGTTCTCAGTACTATGAACCTCTCCTGCTCTTAACAGCTGCTTCAGATGAGCCTTCACAGGGATCCAACACCTGCAAGTGCTCTGACAACACGCCTCCATCTTAAGCGTTCCACATAAAAAAAAAATTTAGTATTTCTACCCCTTCCCTCCAAAAAAGCAAACACTTTACCCTTGGTTAACCCTTTAAAGAGAATATTTTAACAATGGATTGTTATGATGGACTCATTCACAATACAGAAGAGGGCACCTGCAGGAAAGTTTTTGAGGGGTGAGAAAGACGCACAATAGCTGCTTTTACAAAGCTTTTTTTTGTTTATTAAATTCTACCTGTGTTCTTGGGCAGAGAGGAGTAGATAAGATGCACCCATACACTTCAAAGCACAGGAAGAACTGGTAGTGCAGTATGGCTTAAACAGCAAAACTTACTTCACTTACAGAATTGGGAGGACAGTGCTGCAGGAACTGAACATAGCTATTGCTGCCGAAGAGAGCAGAGCCAATATAAATAGCACAAAGAGAGCTAGAATGATTTTGCTGAAG
>NW_009260023.1:876421-931949 GCF_000687185.1 Egretta garzetta | reverse complement strand
ATAGTCAAAATCATCAGAGGGCACCAATTAAAGAGGGATTTTAACGTTATTTCAGGAGCTTTAGAAATAGAGGTGTTACCTGCTTGTATTCACACAAGGCGGATCAACTACTCCTACCTGAACTTCACACAGTCTACTAGCCAAAGTAACTACTTCCAGAATTCAGGCTTTCACATGAAAAAAGGTTAGCTCCCAGTTATTAAGTGACTGAGAAAAAACTTCCTCCATGAAGGCAGGACGCTAATATTAGGCCAGAACTAGATTATAAACTCTTTGAAACAAGGACTAAATCTTACTAGGATTTTATTGAGGATGGATCCAGACTCTATTATCTACCAAACTGCAGTGTATAGGTACCACTACGTTCTCAATAAAAGCAAAAACAGTAGGACAGAACAGATTTATAATAGGGGCTAATATATCCTCACAGAACATGAAAACACTGACAGAAATTCCAAAGGAAGCTGACCTTCATCTAGACTTTAACAGCAAAACAAGCAAGTGACTCAACAAATGGGTCATATAGCTAAACTGAGATGAAAATTCATATAAGAATCTTGAAGAAAAAAGCAAGCTACTTACTCAGAAAAGTCAAAGCGCAAAGTCATACCCATGAGAAAAAAAACCCTACAAACACAACACTGTCTTTACAACAGTCATTGAACTTACCTAGGTTGAAGAAATTCTTTTCCAAGAATAGAAAGTCAGCCTTGTTCTTTTATAAAATTATGCTCTAAATCCATCCCTCACTACATCAAAAAACTTCTCCCTGAATTCACCATACATCTTCAGTCACCTTTGTTCCTTCATTTCTGTCCTTCCAGTGTGGCCAGCTGCAAGCAATGTTCCTCGTTGGGCAGCTCCCAGCTGTAGCTGGGGCAGCAAATCAGACCTGCTCATTGGGGAGTTACATGGCAGCTGTACCCTGCCACTAAAAACTCACCTTTCTTGACTCTCCATAACTCTCAGTTTTCAGTAGACATGCATTAATTGCAGATCCATAAGTCTTTTATCCTTTTGACATGGAAAATTCGCTTCTTATCTTTTTATGTGCTTTTGTTTGTCTCCTCAGAGTAGTACAACTGGCATAGCACTAAAGCTAAAACAAGCGGAAACTAATGAAAAGAGAAAGCCCTTGCCTTCAGTTCAGTATTAAGAAGCTGTGGATTACCACCTGGGTGACGCTGTACTGAAGAAAATGCATGCTCAAGCCTCCAAAGGTCAAAAGGTGAAAATACTGGCCCATTTCTTGCACTTCTTGTAGTAAAGCTATTTGCTAGGGTTTTTTGCAACAGCAAAGCTGGCATTGCCTTTGCCTTTTGAAAGACAAAAGGGCCAAGAAATAAGTGGTAGCCATCTCTGATTACTCCGCTTGTATGCAGACAAAATAAGGGTCCGGTTGCTTACAACAAAAAGAATAACAAATTATCAAAATACTAAGAGAACACTACAGAGCAATCTCTTTTTTTTTTCATTACCTCTCTGGTTCACTCTCCAAAAGCAGAAATTAATCAGTAAGTTTAGAAACCTGTTGTGTGCAATGAATATTGAAAGTCAAAAATGGAAAGTTACATTCTTACAATCCCAATGGCTTGAGGGAGTAAATGACATTTCTGATTCATTTTCCAACAGAATTGATGACAAAGTTCCCTTTGAAAGAGCCTCGAGTTATCTGTCTGACCAATTTTCTCCAAAAAGAAAGCTGTATGTAAAATGTTTTCCTTTCGGGAAATATGACAAGAATCTGATTAGGCAGTCACCAATACTTATGATGGATTATAACACATATGAGTTGTTGAACTCCTGACAAAATCAGTATATTTTTTTTTCATCAGCCAAGCTTTGAAGACTTAATTTCTAGCAAGATCATGCTGGATACTAGGTCTCCAATGAGCTAGAGGATTGGCTAAATAATGCAAACTAAGAATGGAAAGCAACTATTATTCTGCAAGTTCATAAACCCATACCTCTGGAAAAGCTTGTCTCAAGTAGTAAGCTTTTAATACACTTACAGAGTAGGCAGATACTTCTCCTGAAGTATGATCAACAAAACACTACAATAAATGCAGTTAGAACACACAAAATCAAGTCTCGTGGTAACAAGCCACTCTACAAACAATGAGACTCAAACACAAGACAAGGAGAGAAATGAGGTTTGGAAAATACATGAGCAAGTGTAAGAAGACCAAGCTGGTCAGACAGGGAAAAAGCACATTTGACCTGTGACAGAAAGCAAAGCTCATCTAGGTGCTTAGAGAGAAAGGTAGTCAGAACTGCCATATTTGCAATATTGTATTAGAAAACAAGGAATTTTTAGGGCTCACTGTCAGCAGTATCCAGATTGTATCTGTCCAAATTAAGTCAAATGAATGTTGCCGCGTGAAGCAGCAAAGTGACGAAAGCTGAAAGCAAAATGAAGGGAGCTAGTAACATGGAAAAAATACAATCAAGAAGTTTTGCAAACAAACCTCTCATCAGCTTATCCCACTGTTGCGCTGCAAGAGGTATACACTGGCCATGAGAAGACTGCTCCTTTCTCCCTCCTCTGGGAAGCCTTAAAGGATGGTATTACTATTACTCTATCAGGATACAGTAATATGAATAAGTTGTACTGATTCTGAGTTACTGAAAAAATCAGGGTTACATGGAACTTCATTCTGGTTTGTTTGGTTATTACGTTTTTGGGGACCCTTTGACCAACTTTGTGTTATATTTTCAGGCAGGAATGAAAAATGTTTTATAAGACAGTAAGAACCCATGGCACAGGTTAAAGCAATCACACTGAAGCTTCATGTGAAGGATGTTCTTGAAGATGGTAGGCAAGGTTTGCTTCCTTACTGAGAAAGCAAGAATAAACACAGGCTGGAGAGAAAGCAGTAGAACAAAAATTACACACTTGAATTAGCAAAGGCGAGGAAGACAAAGCTTTTGATGCAACAAAGAGCAACCACAGAGCTACCAAGGCTTCAGTGGGGCTGACAACTCAAGGCATTGCTACTAGAGCTTGTTCTACAAACACTGATAAGAAACAATGTGGCAGCAATTTGCCTTTAAAGCACTGATTCCCAGAATGGAAGTCTGTAGGGCCTCCCATGAACCACAAGGCCATAGCATTTGTTAAATGAAAGCACTTAGCTGCCCTCTCCCACAAAGACTCTGCACTCCCCAGGTGTCTGCAATACATGGCTGAGGCCTCTCTCCCTTGGTTCCTTTACCAAGCTGCACGCTGACCCAGAAGGCAAATCAGTCTGGCAACCACCAAATTATAGATTCACATGGAAAACTGAAGCATATTGATCTGGTGAAACCTCAAAGATAATCCAGTTTGCAATGCAGCCAAGGCACAACTGGATGGTGCCACACAATTGGTGAATGTGTGTTGGAGGGAAATAAAGACCCTGCTTTTTGTGCTTAGTTTGAGATGTTGCCTCTGGCAATGGAAGAATATTATTTGGTTTTGTTTTTTACCTTTAAAACTTGCAGGAGCTATGGTATTTTACCTGAAGTATGCCATGTAACTGCTAGAATAGGACAAGATTCACCATTGTTAAACAGTTCAGATAATGATTTGAAGCAAAAATTAGTAGGAGTAATAGTGAAACAATGAAGCCAAGCATGTCAGCAAAGTTGATCAGTAAGATGTATTATTTAAATTTTTACTAATGAGATTAATAGTTGGAATAAATAAGCAGAGAAATGAACTAGCAAGTTGCACATAAACACCACACAAATTTTTATATAAACTATATTGTCTTATAATATCTTTCTTTTTTTTTTTAATAAAGAGAGGGAAGAGAGAAAGCAAAACCTAAGATACTAGTAACACGACTGCCATCTTAAGAGTTATTATATAATTAAAATTCATTTCCTAGCATGAAATTATAGAATTAGGGACAGGATGAGCACCAGGGAAATGTATATCACTCACAGTATGAATAAGAAAAGTCCATTCATTATTTTATACTTACAGTGTGCTAACTGGTCTAAATTATACATTAGTAAGTTTGATTGCATATCTGTTAATTCTTGAAAAAAAGCACTAAGAAATTAGGTTTGTATCAAGTACATGGAGGTTCACTGAGCCTGCATAATATGCAGGCTCGAGATACAGGGTAAGCATAGGCTATCAAATGATTCAAATGTATAAAGGTCTCATATTTCAATTCTGAAAAAGAAAAATCCAGAGAGATTCCCAAAACAGAGTATTTTGAGAAGACTTGGAATGAACAATGTTGAAAGTTCACAGGCTTCTTTTTCTACACCAGCTCCTTAAGACTTTAATATACTCTGCATTATCAGCCTTTATCGGAAATACTGACCAAAAAGTTTAACAAATGACATCGCTCTGAGTCCTGAGAAAATACTAGAATCAAATAGAAATTCTAAACATATAATAATTCAGTGACTAACAATAAGCTTTGCACTTACAAACAGTAAAGGAGGATTGTGGGTTATCAATTCTCTTACTATAAGGCAAAGTATGATTTCTCTGCATGGAAGCAATTAACTTCCCAACATACATGTACCTCCCTTTACTAACAAAAGTCATATTTATAAATACAATCATTGCTGGTGATTTCAATGCTCCTTCCTACACTGATGAATAATGAAATTAATGCAGGTCCATGTTATGAATTCAGAACTACTTCGCAGTTTTATTAAGTTTATTATGAAATAACTCCAGCCAAGTAATATATAATTTTCATCTCTAAATTAGCAACAGAATAAGTAAGAAAATATTTAATGTGGATATCTCAGTTAAGGCAGTGCTCTTCAACAGTGTCTGCTGCCTACAATCACCCAAAGCCTTGTTTTCACTCTTCAAAATATTTTTTTTCCTGGAGTAAACATGTAGGAAATACAAGACAAATCAATTTTACTGCAACTCAAATCAAATACCGTCAACCATAAGCCGAGTGCGAAGGATGCCACAGTACTAAAACTGGCGTGTGTTTTTATCTTGAGATAATTGTGCATGTTATAAAGCCATGCATGAACTAGTGGTAAAACACCCCTCTTAGCCAGTGAAAACAAGAACTTTGCTACGGAGTCTCTTACTGAAGCCGCTCTTCGTTAAATCCATACACCTGATGATGTAACACCCTCCCTGCCCCACTGGAAAGTGCTTTTACCAAGTGCCCCCAACCATTTCTGTTGGTTTTGTGGGGTTTTTTCATAATTTAGTTTCAAATCAGACAAATTTTAACTAACAACATCAGTGGGAGACACCTCTTCCACTGACAATTTGAGCTTTAGCGTCAGTGTTAGTGATTAAATTAGCAAGTCAAACAAGGTAAATGTAGGAGAAGGAAAGAGAGACCTCTTTGCTGCACCTTCTATTCCAAACTGATTATGCTGATGGCCACATTTTGTTTTTAAATCACTAATGTATCTGCCCAAACAATCCATTTGACATCGTTTTCACAAATAAGTAATTTCACCTACAGAAATTTTTGACAGAGCCTAATCGGCTAACATAATAAAAGGGGACAATTGAGGAGGAACACACAAACTAACATCAGCAACTTCCAGACACTGGCAATTTGCCTGTTCTTTACAAACCCAATGTGTCCTTTGTTTATTAAGATGGACAAAACATTCCCTACGTGTTCAGCCAAAGACGCTGGCAAAACACGGACTTTTATTTTAACAACCTTAAATTCAAGGGCAATCCAAAGAGAAAGGAGCAGGAGAACAAACTACTTCACAGAGCATTAAAAAATCGATCATACTGACAGAGCTCTCTTCTCTGAGGAGCCAAGAAAAAATTTCCAAGACAAGGTACTAAAGACAAGCCTACACCCAGATATTTGCATCGCTTAAAACTGGACAGTAAAACAGATTTTGCGTTTACTGAAACACTCATTTCATTCATTCACTTGTTCATTTAGACAGTTCTTCTCTGGATTTAAATAGTTATGTGGTTTGCTTTGAGAAAAGGCCCTGGCCAGACTATGTTTTCTTATCTTGATTACAATTATTGTTATTTATGTTAAGCCACATTATGTCTTAACTTTCACTTTTCATTGAGAAACTTCCTTATTTTCTTGGTCAGTAACAAGGGAAGCATAATCAAACAAGTCTCAGCTAGCAAAGAATATGTTTAAAAGCAACTGTAGCTTCTTAGTGTCAAATGCAGATTTTGTTTTTTAGGGGTTTTTTTGGCCAGGAAATCAAGCCTTTTCCAGGAGAAAAACAGTTCTTGGACCTTACATCCAGCCATTTCTTTTTCTGGTCTTTTTGCAGAGACATCACAGTCCATTCTAATGGCTTTCTATTTCAGCAAATTTGGCAGTGCTGATTGCTTCAAATCTGATAAAAGCTCCTTTTAGGTGAACGCGCCCAGGCTGCTCTCGCATCTGAACTTAGGCAACCCATGTGCTTGCACACATTCTTTACTCTTGAAATCCTCCCACTATTCATATCCTAAGATAGTTCGTCTGTTGAAAATGTCATGAAGGGTAAGGCACATAATAGGTGCACAGAGTTACCCAAACTTAAATACAGTATTTTTTTATAAGGGAGGAAGGTAGTTGTTAAATTGGTTTTGCCTCTCAGATTTTCCCACTGAGAACTCCCCCAGGCGGACTCCAAATGAGTAGTTTCTGCTTGGCCAGCTGCTCTTTTGACCACATACTCATTCCTGACAGTTCCTTAACACACATGAAACTGTGGCCACATCAGTCTACCGCAATTCAGTCTATTGATAGGGTCGTTAGTCCATTAATTTCCCTCCAGCTTTGTGTTAATGTAAATCTGGATCTTCTACGTTGCTAGTGGGACAGTATCTCCTGCTAGAACACAGCTTTCAGACAACTTCCACTTTTGAGTTAAGCGTGCCTATTGATTGCAAATCTACTCTGACTGTTTAATAAACTGTCCCCACATTATCTTCTCTGTAACAAACTTGCATCTGCAGTCTGTATTTCACAGCTCTACACTAACCAAATCAAACATCAGCTGAGGTGTTAATAACTACAGGGACTCAAGGTTTTAGGGAATTAAATGTGTAGAGTCATATACATTTATCTACATTTACCTTTAATGTTTAGTTCCGGTGGAAGGGCTGCGTGAACTCAAGCGGCAAAATTCCTCATTACAGGAAGCAGCAAAAGATGACCAAAACTTTGGTGCTCAGAGGCACGTCACATTTTTAATAGAGTAACTTTTAACCGCAGAGCTACAGAGCTCAACCCATTGAGTATTTGTGCTGAACCACTTCCTATTAAATAAATGACTTTTTCATTTAATAACGGCAGTACAACATCGCCCATTGGCAGTGATAACTAGTCGAGCTAAGTTCAAGGTTACTGAAGCAAAGCTACTGATTTAAGTGAAAAGACTGTACAATGAAAATTATTTTTATTTAGGGCAGTTACATTTTCAATATTTAATAAGCATAACAAAGTCAAGCCACACTGCGCATTTTAGCCTGGCTACTAAACTGAAACGAAAGATCTGTACAGATGGTATGAAAAAAATTAAAAGCTAAATTTTCTTTGTGGAAAAAAGAAAAATATCATGGAAACTACAGCAGCCCCGGTTTGAAATCTAGATAATGCATCAGAAGGTTTTATCCTCTATCACTCAAGGGGTCACCATCAAAATATGTGATGGCTGTATACAGCACTCAGTTTACATCATTTGTAGAAAAGTTTTATTAAAAGTCCTGTGTGATAGATCACTTAGGCTAAAAGCAGCAAACAACCAAGTTGGAACAGATATATTGAACAGAGTAGTTAAAGAACAGAAAATAGAGAGTATAAGCAAAAGAAGGTCTGTATCCAGCAAAGGAAAAACACTCAGAGGAGTCCTGCTGTACATGCTAGCATTAGGGCAAGAACAGCATTTCTGAAGATAAAAAAGGATGCATCCAAGGATTAAAAAGAGCAGAAATGTGGACAGGTATAGAAAAAAAATCTTCATCAACGTAGCAGAAAAGACAACTGTAAGAGAAGGGGCTAGAAGCACATAAAACTACAGAATATGTAGACTGTATCACTTCGACTTACATTTTAAATAGAAAAATCAGACAAAGTAATATAAACAGAGATTAAAGAGAAATACAGTCAGGACTTCAAAAAGACACCTTCTGAATTAAAAATGCATACCCTAGCTTCCATGTAAGATACAGAATTTGAAAAAGAAGAGAAAAAAACCTGCATCCATTTTGCATCAAGCAGTGTGACAGTTTAGAGAAGGAGAACTGTTAGCCACGATAAATCAACACTGTAATGCACGCTAATGCACATTTTCCTTTTACTTGTACCTCATGTGAACGTTGGTAGAATAACAGAGGTTAGGGAGTGGAAAACATGTATTTTATCACTGTGTTTCTGTTTGTCTAAGGGAACACTGGATTTTCTGTAACTAGGACTCTGATCATATTCACCATGACAGGGTATGAACAAAAGTTTTGCTTTGTTACCTGAAACAGCAAGCTTCCCCAAAACAACAGATTACCTCAAATGGCAGTCTTTTAAAACTGCTTTATTACGACTCTTGCAAAAGATACCAATTTCAGGGATTCTTAACTTCAGCTACATTGTTGCTTTAAGTAGTTGATTGCCACTATATCTGATCTCAGTGAAAAGATGTAGACTTACCCTAATTAGAGGTTATCATCAAGTATATTTGATGACCCATAGATTGATACAAAATAAAATGAGGACACTTCATCCTAAGAGATGGAAATGTACAGAGCGGGGAAGGAGGTGGGAAGGTATAAGCCATCGCTGTGTGAAGAATTCCTTGGCAAACCATCAAGTACCACTGATGTCTTACAAAGAGATGATTGCAGCTTCAAAGGAATGAAATGCTGCTTAATATAGTGCTAAGACTGAAGAGTGCTATCTCCTGAATAAATTCAAATTAAATATCTTTCAAGAGGAAGGACTGCATCTCCTAAAGGATACTGGAAAGAAAGTAAGCTATGAAGGCTGGCGTATTACACTGAGCTATAGCACTTCTTGGGAAATACAGTTGATGCAGGAAGATAAAATCCCTATAAGAATGTATTTCAGGATTGCATCAATAGCAAGTAAGTAGTATGTTTATCTGGGACACTATTCAGGCTTAATCCAGTGCAAATAAAGCAAGTGTTTACAAATAAAATATTCTTCCATTTTTTTGTTTATGTCCATTATTAAAAAAAACCTTGTAGCTGTGCTGTTCGGCTTGGATATTGAAGATAAATACTTTTCTGGGTATTTTATCTAAACCTGAACCTGGATCCATGGTGACAAAGTGGCTAACTGGCTAAAAGTGAGGTATTCCTTGCCTGAAGTCCACACTGCAGGGCACTAGAATATGCCTGAGGCTGAACTGAGAGCTGGCACATCAGCAGTGAGGACAGTATTATAAATTCCTTTATTTTACAACTGGCTTTCATTTGGAATCACATAAACTTTACTGAGACACAGTCAGTAAAAAATTCCTAGACAACACCCACCCCCCGTGAGTTGTGAATTTTGTGGCATTCCTCTACTGCTAAATACCATAAAAGTGATCATTTTGTCATTTGGGGTACTTTAGTGATTTTTCTAACATCAGAGTCCCTTCTGCATTTTTTTATCAGACTTAGATATTTCTTCTCAGGAATCCAATACAAAAAAGGGAGAACAAGAAAAATTATGATGAGACTTCAGCAAATCATAATAAAAATACCTTTCTGATCTTGTCCCCTCAATGAACACATCTAAAGAAGTGCATGGAATGAACTGTAAATATTTTGTTGTGTTCTAATTGTTACCACTGATAATATGCTACAGCTCTCACAGCTAAACTAGAAAGTTTTAAAAAACTGCCAAGAGCATGTTCTCAGGCTGCAACGCGTGAAAAAAATCCTCTAGTATCATTTCCACAACCAAGTAGGTACATTTCATGGGTAGGATTAAGAAAACATGGAGGATTATTATGTCATATATCTCTGGTGGCTTCTTGGGACAAAATGATCCCAAACTCCCATTTAGATTGGAAATATGTTGGGTTTTGTCTTTTCACATTAGATGATGAAGGCATTTGTTTCTTTAACAGTAGATATAATTAGGCAAAAGGGGGGAAATTTTGCAAAACTTAAAAGGGACTTTGAAAATGTGAAGTACAGATGTCCAATTTTCCAGTAAGCAGTATTCAACTTCATGGTCTCTTTGTAAGCATGTTTCTAAAATATTCCATATTTGTGTAGGGTTTTGGTTTTGCACTATTCACTTAAACCGATGGCATGGCACTTTTCTATTGCAGTTTCCATATACCTAACTTGAGATTTTAAAGAAAGTAAAATTTATTACCAGGAGGTCTGGTGTCCATCAACTTGTTAAATAAACTAGTTCTCCCTGTGTGATTTTTAAAGTATTTAACTCTACATCTTTTGTCCCTAAAATGAAATTCTGGGATTAAGACTGAACTCTGCTTCAAAGTCTGAATTTCCACTTCCCTCCACTTCTTTTTTCATGCAAGGCATTTCAGATGAGGTTATTTGCAGCTTTGGAAAAATCTTCAAGGTTTTCTTGGCATTCCAATGAAACACAACCTTTTGCCACAACGAATGCTATTTGCTAATTGCTTTGGGGCTGCTGAAGCAGAAGAGGGAGCACTAGCTTCCCTTGTGCTCCCACCCACCCAGCAACAACAGAATTGTCACAAAATGATCCATTAGTACCAAATGTATCTTCTTTGTTATCTTTATTTTAATTCTCTTGTCTTTCTCTTAGGTAATAGTATGTGGCCAGTACCATAAGAAGAAAAAATAAAACAACAGCATATATAACTGTATAAATTTGAAACAGCAGAAACTGCAATTTTGTGATTATTTATTTCAGTATGGCACATAAAACTTCATCTCCATGACTGAATATGATCCACCATGTCATTTCCTACCACCATACACACTGTGATATCAGTATTTATTTACTGTGAGGAGAAAATGTCTGAAAAAAACTCTTCCCCACTCAAGTTTTCCAATAGGATTTATCGGATTACCTCCCAATACAGTCCTGGTGCAGACCTTGGAATGCTAGGTGGAGGCCCAGTGTTTTATTTAGAATGCTGTGCGGTGTATCACTTACACTGCTTATCTTGTCCAAGGTTTTTTTATTATGATTCTAAGGATAACATGTCAGGAAAACTTTTTGAAAGGCTAAGGTAAATGTAGTGCTCCTAAGATTCATTTGACAAAAAATCTGTCTTTAATCAATCTATTTGATTTTTTCTATTACTTACGTATAACAAGTAGTTTATGAAAGAATCTATGACGATCCCTCTCTGAGGCATCACAGAGTGAAAAAATTCTCTTAAACATTCTCTTCCATCAAGCTGTATTTTGAATTTCACTGGACTTCTCACAGATGTTAAGATTACAGAAAAAAGGAATCTCCAAGAAATCAAAGGAGAAATTCTTGGTAATTTACATATGGCCAACTACTGAAGCAATTGTTGTTTAAAAAATAAGTTGTGATTGCTATTCCTAATTACAGCATTTGCAAACAGATTACCATTTGTCTAACCTTCTTTAAAGTATATATTTGAAGATAAATTGCCAATACACAACAAATCTATTTAACTTGTGAAAGAAGATGGAGTATTTAAAGGTAATGGAAATGCTAGCTATTGAAAACGCTACAATAAAAGAAACTAATACTGGCTTCTCTGACCTGGTATGTTCTATGAAATTATGGGCAGAAGAAATACAACAGCCTGAGGATAAACTGCTTCAAGATGTTGAACAATCTAAAATAATTTGTCTGGGATACAAAGGATCATCAATATGGAAGTGTACAAAAGAACCGATTAAATGATCGTATCCTGAGAAAGGTGAAGAGACTTTCTGGACTGGCTATTGCTTACTGCAGAAAAAGCAAAAAATTCATCTAGCTATGAAGAGGGAGATGCAGGCCCATTATGTATTAAATTGTTGAAATATGCATTTACTGTTTCACTTTATTTACTTTCATGCTTTCTTTACAAATCACAGAAAAGGTATGAAAATAAATTCCACATGATTCCACCTAAACACCTGGAGGTCTCAACATTTACCCCAACTCCCACTTGTGCTACACTGTCACTTGGAACTTTTTTTTCTGGTACTTTCATAAATTTTTTATTCCGTACTGTCCAAAGCTGCCCTCAGGACTCAGTACCTTTGTTCCATTAAACTGCGTGCAACTGACTTTATTGATAGCTCTGCCACCTCACATCAGCATTTCACAGGCATTGAAATGACTTTGATTCAGCTTCTGCAATGGTAGTGTCTCATCTGCCTTTTACTGAAAATAAAAGAACAGGAGACTTTAAAGTAAGAAGGAAACAGATTTCAAGCCAACTAACATACAAAAGGAGACAGCTGCTCTCCTAAAGAAATGAGGTTTCTGTGACTGCTGCCTGCCTGTCCGTAATTCCTTCCATGAATACCTGCTGAACCTCTTAGCTAAGCTTACATAAAAACTCCATGCTACACCAACTCCAAATATTTTGTGAGAATCAGAGCATGAAAATAGTGACCCAAATGAAGGAAAGCTCAAGAGTGCCCCTCTGCTGGCAGAGAGCCTGCAAGCAACTGGAATGAGCTAGAGCCCATCTTGTTTCTTCCCTTTGCTGTGGTGGTAACTCCAGCACAAAACTCCTGTGCTGCAGAGCATAAGCAGAGGGATGAAATGGAGTCATAGGACATAGAGCTTGGGTTTGCTGTTAATGTGTCTCATAGATCAGCTCACATTAAACAAGGTACCCTTTTTCTATTTCTGTGTTTCTGTCTTCCTTTTGGCATGTAATGTATTTGGCGGTATACTTAAAAAAACCTAACAGGCGTTAAGTGACTGCATTTACTATGCTACATAGAAAGCACTACATTGGAATGTATGCTGGAAGTGTCCACTAATGAACCACGTACCTCAAGAAGCTGAAGACACTTTGAGAGGCACCCAAAGTTCGAGTTACTAATTCTGTAAACTGTGCTTTGTATCTTCTTACACGCTTTTTTTTTTTTTTATTTGCTGGAAAGCAACATGTAGATATCCCTTTTACACAGTTCTGTATTTGAAAGAATGTGCATTCTGGCAGGCTTATGCTCGGGACTATTCCTCTAAAAATCAAGCCCAAAATCTTAGCATCTGAGAGAAAAAAATCAAATAGGTTATTGGTGTATACAGAATTAACACATTTTTCCTCGTTTTAGAAATAAATGCATATTCATCATCACCCACTTCAATGTTTCTCTAGGACCTAGTTCTGTAAAAAAACATCTATGCTATGTAGTTTTGTCGACATTTATAAATGGGCCAGCTGAGCCTGTGAAGAATGAAACTGCATAGACTATTGTCAAGGAACTGGGTACCAACACCCAACCTCACACTTTATATTTCATGCTTAACGTTAAAAAAACATAAACACTCAAGAAAGCAATGTCAGTAAATTGCTAAGAAAAATTCCATTCAACTTTCTAACTCATTAGCTTTTCTGAAGAAATATTTCCCTTAGTTAAGATCTCTTATCTGAGATGATCTTACATATACAGACCTGTATATATTACACTTTTTCCAAAAACTTCCAACTATACCATCCCAGTCAATACCAGACAGACACTAGCTACCAACATTGCAAACTGCCACTTCTTTTCCAGCCTTTAGTTTCCAAGTAATTTGGAAATGTTTTTATCACTGTAAAAATGTTTTCAGTATGCACGTATGGGGCTGAGCTGCTATGATGCATCATACCTAGTTGGGTGTTTTCCCACCATCTTGTGCTTTACGATCACTAGTTCAAAATATCTTTCTCAGGCAGGAAAGGATCACATTCTATAATAAAGGCACTGAAACAGGGAAAGCTAAGTAACTTGTGTGAACAGCAATCTATCCTAGCCTACTTCCCTAGGAACAGCTGATGAGATGGTGGTATCTCAGAGTCAACATGCAATCTGTCATTTCCACTCATGACAAAGGTAAACAGCACCACGTTGTATTTCTTGTGACATTTACTCAGTCTGAACAAAGACAATATCAACAGCGGTTACACGCCACCTGTCTTAGGAACATGATGCCACTGTGGTGACAAAGTGTCCATCTTCTACGGGAAATGGCATGTTTCCCCGGCACGCAACATTAACGCGTCAGTTATACCATTTATCATAAGTTTTTTGACACTCTGTCAACATATGCAACCATTTCCAATGCCTCAAAATTTTGAAAACCGGGCTTGGTATTCTAAATAGCAGGACAAGATCACAAATGTAAAATACAGGATTTGAGCCAAAGCGGTATGAAATCACTGTTATCTTCCTGTCTTCTTTGCCGTGCTAGTGACTAGAAAGAAAATTCTTCAAAATATTTTATGCCTTTTAGGAGTCAAAACAGAATAGATGTTCCAAAGTTATCAAAGAAATAGTGTGTGTAGCTACTGGCTGGGTATTGGATTAAACACAAACCCTAGGGGGTTTTCCTACTACATTCTGTTCTTCAGGGATGCACAGTATTGCAATATACAAAAATCACTTTTCTGTCCTTGCAACATTTACTTCGGTGTTATCTACTATGATGCACTAAAAGTTTTAAGTCAGTAAAATCACATGCTTAATGTACAGTAACAGATGCAAATTATCTGTATGTATTTTCCTAATATTTGCTGCCCCTTGCCCTGTGATTGATGACAAGTAGAATGTCCGTTTATTTACAGAGATTACATAGTTCTCTGTATATATTGGCCTCAAACCTATTCTGTTTTTCTCACTGACTTAAATAGGAGCAGGATTAGATCTCTGGTGGAAGCTTTACTGCATAGGAAGCACTGATTTGGGAGATTAGCAATACACTGTTGTGGCAAAAGATCTTCACCACAGCTAAGTAAAACAGGTTATAAGACAGTCTTTTGAGATGCCTTATGTGTTTTCATTAGCCTGTGTCATTTTTTTCCAAAGTATAGCTGATTACATAGCCACGATTCATCAGGAAACTGGAATGACATTAAGTAATTAATTTGTTTGGGTCACGGAGTATTCCAAAGACAAGAGAGATATTTTTCCTTATTTGGAAAAGAAAGCAATATTGTTAAAGCCATATACTCCTGATTTAGTGTATGCCATGACAGAAATGTAATACTGGCATCAAGAAAACTCAAACCCAGCTCCAGGGTTCCACTGTTAAGCACTTACCTGGAGTGCTGCTCCAGCTAGATTTAGGCATTAGACAGAAGGTTGTTGTCAGGAATTTCACAGTTCCTTCTGGCGAGCAACTTTCGAAGAAATGCTGTGGCTGCACATGGATTTACTTTTCTCAAACTAATGGGCAGGAATGCTTTGCACTAAGCTGACTATGTATTGTAGCAAAGAACTTTTTTTTCCATAAAGTGTCATGAATTTGAGGAATACAGAGACTAATCAGTAATTCTATTCTTTGCATGTACATCTTTTCATTTGTGCTATTCTGAACATACATTTCCTTTATAACAACTACCAACCTGGGTACTGAGGTCATTCTAGAGAGCACTCTCAGTGGGCACCAATTTGCGGGAGGGAGAACCCTTTTTTTTCTTTATCTCTTCCTACTGACTTGCCTCAGAAATCAGAACCAGACTGCTGCAGTCTTTGCTAGGACGGTCAGAGACATTCACAGTTATAAAGCTGAGCCACCGAAGTGTGTATTTATAAGTAAACAGTTCCTAAACTACTATGTAAAAAACACCTGAAGAGGATCAATATTACTGGAGACACCAAAGGTTCCCAAATTTTCATAAAATTTCTATGTTACAGATCTACAGAATGGTTTAAGATATTTTAATTTTACTTTATTATATAGATGGAAGCACTATACTCAACATACATATCAGAGATACATAACATTCATTTGTGATCATTGAGATGTCTAAGGGCCATCCCCTGCATTGAGACATGTTAAATTCTGGTATAAGAAGCATACAAATTTGAATGAAACTTTGCTCATTATTAAGGGCTGTCCACGTACTATTTCAAAAATAGCTTCAGCTCCTTCCTCAACTCTTTTTAATCTGTGTCTGCTTAGGGACTACATAAATAATTTCACTGGGTCCATGTATACATCTGTTAAATTATACCTAATCAGCTTTTTTCATTTTCTTCCAAGCTGTGTTAATAAAACAGGAAATTAACAGGACAGTTGCTTCAAAAACTTTTTATATGTGGTCCTCCTGTTTCCACAACCAGCACATTTCATGGCCTCAAGTTTCACTGAATTGAGTGGAAATGTGAAGGAGTTGTCGATCTCACACCACCCTAAGCTATACAGAATCTGTGCTCTTGATGCCTGCTTACATCTCACAGGGGTGAGGATCTGTGGAGTAGCTTGAGTTGTTTAATATGAATGAGCAATTACTCATAGCCTACACATTCAGCCACACTCTAGTAAGCTTGTCTCTCTGCTTCTGTGTCAAACTCAGTTTTTCTAGAAATATATAATTTTTCTAAGCCTTTATACTGCAAACAGTTAAGCATTTACTAAAATTTGTTTATATGAATCCCTTAAGTGTAGTTACTTCTATAAATCCTCATATATTTAAATGAACTTAGGCTAAAGATTTATTTATCTACAACATAGCCCTAGTTACTCCTGCAGAGCTCTAGATTTTTATTATAAATGTGTATTTTATGCAAATTAGATCACATTGCACATGTTGAAACTCGCATTTTTATTTAGTCACACCAAAGTATGCAAATTCAAAAGATTCTATTAAATTCTGAATAAAAATACTGTTGGAAACAATATTCCTAATGTACTCTTAATTATCCAGTGCTTAACTAATTCCTCTAGACAAATATTTTACTAGCGGTTGTATTTTAAGGATTTGCAATAATTGTGCTTTGAGATTTTAAAGTTTTGAAATTTGCATACTGTTTAGATTATTGTTTAGCTGCTTGCACTTTTACATGTTGAAATAAACTATTTTATTCCATGGATAAAAAAAGATTTGTAAATGGAGGTTGTAGCATTTAATAGATTAATTGATATAATGGAAAAAGCAGATAAATTTTCTACTCCATCTAAAGCAGATCAGAAGAAAGGCTTTTGTGCATGAAAGATTGTGTGCCGAAGTCGTCTAAAGAATTAAATTACCTCCACCTATAAACTTTGTCTAAATTATGTCCACATACCACCATCAGCTTAAGAACAGTACTACTCGTACTTTATATGGAGTGACAATGCATCTCTCACCAGTTGCTTCACCTACATCACTCTCCCAATAGCCATCTTATATCCTCAGCCTCAAAATCTGACAGCAAAACTCTGTAATGAGAGATGACATCTGAAAGCAGAAACCGCCCCACTAAGGCCTGACGCCTGTTGCCTTGCAGTTGGCAGGTTTTCAGTGAACTCTGTATTTTGAGTGAGTGAGGGGGTTTTATGCTCCACTTGTTAACATTTGTGCAAAGTATACTTGCCAGGATTGAATTCTCAGGATTTGTTGTCTGCTCAACTAAATATATTACACTGCCAAAGACATGATACAACAAATCACAGTGAAAAAAAGTTCATTATTTTACCTGCAACTGAGTATGGGACATTCAGATTTTGATACAACTCTTGCTGCACATTAATGCTAATGTTTTTCTCAATATGGAAAACACTTATTCCATAAGTGAACAAATCCAGCGTTATCTCTGACTTCAATGGGACAGGAAATAGCAACATCAAATGCAGCAGAAAAGTTCTGGTACACACTTTAAGTTGTGATAGATCTTTAGTAACCTCCAGCCTCTTAGGAAGCTTTGTCCTTTATTGAAATTGATTTCCCACAACTCACTAGAAAGCCTAACTTGAGAAGATTTGTCCCATCACGTATGAAAAAAAAAGGAAAGTTTTAAACACACTGTTCTTTGCAGAATAGTAAACTTTTAATAAAGCCTTTTTTCCATTTACATGTATATCTCATTTTTCATTCTTTTACAATATCCGGAAATGAAAAATGGAAATAAAAGGAAGAGATTAAAATATTACAAGACATATTACATTTCTAATCCATCTATTCCACCCAAAAGCATTAAATCAGCTAAAAAAAATTGTTACATGGCCATGCTGGTGCACTTTCTCACAAATGTTCACATTTTTATTAGAATTCTGGGAAGCAAGTTGAAATCTGTATTTCTCTATGTGGGCCAAACTATTTTTGCATTTTCTTCCTGTCAGAAATATTCATGTGGAACATTTGTTTTGAAAAGACCCACTGGAAAACAATCGCATTTTACTCATGTTCTTGTATTGAATATGTGCGGACTTGCAAGTACATCTCAAATCAGATGAAGAGGGGATATCTTTATCTAAATGAATTCAAATTAATTCAGCACCTTTCACTGTCAATGTCTGTGACTACAGATGTGACTGCTGTTTACTGTGGCTGAAGAAAATCTGAAAGCAACTGTTGTAATTTATAGCTCTTATGATATGCATGTTTTACTCTTGACATAATATTTCTAAAAGTCTTCATACGAACGCTACAGCTCTAAGCAACAAGTGATGTGCTCTTTGCAACCTATGCTGGAATTCCCATGGTCACTCTTGGGTCCTATTTGCAGATTTTCCTTCGGTTTCCCTTGGCATCACTGAGCCTCTGATGAAACACAGTGGTTGCTGATAGCTGACTGAAACAGTATGTTGGGTTTTATACTTGAAAGTATGATTCAACTGAAGTGTGTGTGTGTGGGGGAATCACTTTTGTGATCCTGTGAAATAGAGAACTATTCATGTGCCATTGATCAAAAGGATTAAGTTACACCGAGGAAAGGCTCTGTTATGATAGATCAGGTGCTTTGATTAAATTTTGCAGTAAAACCAGTTTTCCATAAAACTACCTAAGTGCTGTTCTTTAAAGAAATGCTCCCCATGTAAGTTCTCACTACAATAAATATTGTTTCAAAAATGTCAGATTAGAACCCTGAGTATGCTATCAGTAGTTGCAAAAAACGACTTCTCGCAGAGAGGCAGATCATTATACAGAGTATAATGATGTGAGAATGGAAGAGGGAAAAAAAGCTTTCTTAAGTTTTAAGAGCTTCTTAATTCCAAATGTGGGTCCACTACTGACTGACCCCAAGGTAGCTTGACTGAGATAAGTCACTTCTTTTTTACTGCATTTCCCAACTATGATTTGATCTTATTCATGGGAAGAATTTGGCATTATTTCATCAGCATTATCTTGACCTCAGTAAGCCTAAAAGGTTAAAACCCATTTGCTTTACAGAAATATCAGGTATGCTGAACCCTTTGGAGTGACAGAGTAGAAATCCATGGAACGTGGGAGGGGAATGCATCTTCTGGAAGACCGAGCCCCACTGGTACAGGTATGCTGAGATCCCCCAGTTCCTGCCGAAAAGCTGCTCCAGAGCACTGGCTGTGAGAAACTTAGTAAGTTAATCAAGTTAATAATAATACCACAGTAAATCTTCCTTACTGATGCTGTAATATACAGTCAAAGTCCACAGGATATATATCACAGCTTCAAACTTTAGATTAAGTTGAAAAGAAATGATATATAGATCTTGTGGGAGTATAGAGCCTAGAGAGAAATTCACTCCAACCGAAATACTGTCTTCTCAGGAATTGCCTCCTATGATTCTAAGCATCTTAGCTTGATCAAGACAGCAACTTACAGTAAGGATTTAATTCTCAGAGCCAGTACAGTGGATTTGTTAGGCTGCAGGAATAACTTTAGTGTCAATTTTTTTTCACATGCTTGAACTTTGTACCTTTCTCAAACTTTCTCTTTAAGAAAGATAATGAACACAAGCTTTACATTGTCATCTTGAAAAAAAAAAACAAACCCAAACAGGTCAATGATGATAGCTAGAAAATGTTTTACAAAGATGTGAAAAATAAGCAACTTGCCACAAGGATATACAGCAACGTACTTTATTATTATAATGTCTTATTTGTTAAAATGAGCTATTTGTTCCCAAATGCTGTTGGGCCACTGGGTCAAAATATGCTTCAGTCATTATATGTGTTCATTCAGGTATCTGTGAAACTTTGAACACTACACGTCATGGCATCACAGAAATTTAATGATGTTTACACCAGTAACATCAAGGCTGACTAAAAATGCTCAGCTTCCATCCAGCTTTTTCATTCTGGTGGCAAAATAGAGAAGAACTGCCAATAAATTTCCTTAAACAGATCAAAATAAGTTAATGTGGGTAGAATTTTTTTTTCTTTTTAATGTATTAATTATAGAAAAATCAATGTTGGAAGGGACTCTGGGAAGTCATCTAATTCAACCTCTAAATCAAACCAGGATCAACACTGAATGCAGAGCACATTGCTCTGGGTTTTGTCCAGTCAGGTCTCGAAACCTCCAAAGATGAAGAATCCACAGCCTCTCTGGCCACTGAGTTCCATTGCTTAATTGACCACATGGAGAAGAAGTTCTTCCTCACACCCGGTCAGAATTTCCCCATTGCATTTTATGCTCACTGTCTCTCATCATCCTGCTGCGCACGGCAGCAAGAAGCCTGGCTCTGTCTTTTTCCCCTCGTAGGTACTGGCCGGCTGCTATTAGGTCCTCCCAAAGACTTCTCTTCTGCAGGCTAAACAAACCCGCTTCCCTCAGTGTCTTCTCAAAGGGCATAACTGTACTGGTGACCTTCTGCCAGATGCTCAAGTTAATCAACATCTTTCTTGTATCAGGGGCCCAAAACTGGGTGAAATATTCCAGCCATGGTCTAACGAGTGCTGAGGAAAGAGGAATAATCACCACCAGCAGGCTATGCTCCTGTTAGTACAGCACATGCTGTTCGTGTTCAGCACTGCAAGGGCACACTGCTGCCTCAGACTTAGCCTGCTGTCCACCAGGACTGGTAACCAGTCCTTTTCAGCAAAGCTGCTAGACAATCAGTTACTACTCGGCTTGTATCATTGCAAGGGGTTACTCCACCCCAGCCACAGAACTTTGCTTTTGTCCTTGTTGAATTTCACAAAGTTCCTATCAGCCCATTTCTCTAACTTGCCTAGGTCCCTCTGAATGGCAATCTTACCCTCAAGAATACTGACTGCACCCTCCAATTTGGTGTCATTCACAACCTTTATAAGGGTACATTCCAGCTCCTCCTCCAGGTCATTGATAAAGACATTTAACAGGATAGATCCCACGAAAGGTCCTCAAGATACAAGCCAGAATGCTGTTGGCCACCTTAGCCACCTGGGCATACTCTGAATAGTCTGTGGAACAGAGAACTGCAGCCATCACAATGACATTTTTTGTTTCATATCTACATATATTTGTGCATGTGTACGTGTGCTTATATTGTTGCAGAATCTTAAAATCAAAAGGTTACTTTAAAAGAAAATTATAATCAGTCTTTAACATTGAAAACAAGCAACAAATAAGATTCCAACAGTCTGAAAATACTTCTTTCTCGCAACTTCTGAGCAAGTTCAGCTACAGCTGAAAACAGGAAGTGGGATCTGCTTTCTCTGTGATAAAATAATGCAGTTCATTGTGTTCAGTGATTTTTGTGATTTGTGTGAGAAATAATAATTATAATAACAATAACAAAACTAATGATGATGATGGTGATGATGATGATGATAATAATAATAATAATTTTGTGTTCTTTCTGTGTTAAGCTGCAGTTCTACTTAACTTCTAAAAGTGTATTACTTTTATACTGTATCATAGATAATGAGCATGAAAACTTGTCTGTTCAAGTTATTGGTACAGGTCAAATCAACTTGTTGTAACCTGTTTTTCACCCAAGGACTGGTACACAAGTTTAACTCATTAAATATTTGGAGATAAGATATAGAAAAATTGCTTAGCTTTTCTCAGCTTACTCCTCTAGGCAAAAATATTTTTCATTCATCTTGACATGACTCAAATCTGTCCTGATATTCTAGACTGGTCTCCAATATTTGATTGATTGATCTAGCACAGGAACAGCCTGTTGCAATGCACAAGAAGTCAAGCAGGCATGGCAGAAGGTCATCATGGAAATGGGGAACTCCTGACTTATTTCATACACAAAAAGGAAGTGTATGGAAAATGAAAACAGGGTCAAACCATCCTGGAAGGAATGCAGAAGGGGTATGTAGGAACAGAATTAGGAAATCTAAAGCCCATATGAACCTGGAGTGGGATGTAAAAGGTGACAATAAAGGCTCCTATAGGTACACTGGCCACAAAATGGGAAAATGTGGTCTTACTGCTCAATGAAGCAGAGGACTCAAGGACAAATGACGTGAAAAAATCTAAGGCACTCACTGACTTTTTGCCTCAGTCTTTACTGGCAAGGTCTGGTCTGAGACTAGAAAAAAAGCAAATGTCACATCCATCTTCAAAAAGGGCACGAAGGAAGATTTTGGGTACTACAGACTGGTCAGCCTAACTTCTGTCCCTGGGAGGATTATGGAGCAAATCTTTCTCAGAAGAAAGCACGTGAAGGAGAAGAATGTGACTGAGAACACAGAACAGATTTATCAAGGGCAAATTTCATGTCATCAACCTGTTCAGCTTCTATGATGAGATGAGTAGCTGTGTGGCCAACAGGAAAGCAGCAGTTATTGTTTACCTTGATTTTATCTAGGCTTTTGGCATGATCTGCCAGTGTATCTGTGGAGAGATTGGAATAAACCCACAGCTAGTTTGCATATGACACTTGCAGGAGGGACACTAGAAGGCGAGGACAATGTGGAGACCAAGGCTGTCATTCAGAGACATTTTGAGAAATGGACCAACAGAAACCTCTGAAAATTCAACAAAAAGCAAGTGCCAAAACTTGCATCTGGAAGGGAATACGCCCATGTAATGGTAAAAGTTGGGTATTTATTGGCCAGAAAACCGCGTTGCAGAAAAGGGTTGGGAGTTTGGTGGACAACAAATTGAACGTGACTTCCCAGTACAAGAACAACATCGACTTACTGGGATGAGTCTAATAGAGGTTCAACAAGATGGTGAGGGGCGTGGAGCACATGAGGTGTGAGAAGATGTGTTCAGCCTGAGAAAAGAACACTAAGGGGGGATCTATCTACTATGCCATCTGCAGCTAGTTAAAATCTGGTCACAGAGAAGTCACAGCCAAACTCTGCCATGCACACAGTGAAAGAACTCAAGGAAACTGCCTCACGTTGCAGCAGTCAAAACTCTGGTCAGATATAAAGAAAAAAAATGTTCACAACAAAGACAGTCAAGTACTGAACTAGCCTGCTTAGTGACTGAGAAATCTCCATCCTTGGAAATATTCAAAATTTCCTGGAAAAACCCTAAGCTACCTGGTCTAACTTTGAAATTAGCTTTGCTTGAGCAAGGGATTGGACCCCCAAAGGTCTCTTCCAACCTAAATTATTCTATGGTTTTATGATTTTGTGAGTTTTCTTGTTTGACTTACTGGCATTGCCTTCACCAATCTTAGCACTGTCAGAACAGAATATGCCATTTCCTCTTAACAGTGACAGGATCTGTGACTCAGGAGTCATCTGACCACATTCAAATGTTGATCTCTTCTCTAAAGATCACGGGCATGAACCTTTGTCTTCTGACCACATTGGAATACTGATCTCTTCCCCAAAGAAGAGGGGCACGATATTTTATCTTCTGACCCTTCGAACTCATCTCTTGGAAGGGAATATTCTCTCTTCGACAAGCCCATTTCAGTTTACGCAAAACATGACTGCTATGGCCTTTTTTTAACTGCCTGTTGCTCTGACCACATCACCCCTCTCTAAACTTTTTTACTGTTTTTTTTTTTTTTAATTTTCTTTGTTTAAACCATATCAGAACTCTGTACCTCCTTCTCTATTAGAGTGTCGACTGTTGTGTGCCTACACAATTAACTAGGCTGTCTGGCCTTTAAACCATTTCTCATAACTCATTTTTGCCACTTCACTTATAAGAGATTAGGTTACTAATAATAGCTGGAGGGACAATAGGAAAAATGGGTTACCTGTAATCTATGAAACCAAATAAAACCTTTGTTGCAGCTTAGCTTTCTGCTGACTTACATCTCTTCAGCATAGTGAATTAATTTTCCTGTATGATGGCAGGCACCTAACATCATATGGGAAACTTGAACAGAAACAAATTCTAGTACTGCAACAAAGACCAACCATCTCTATATCATAACTTTTTACAGTTGTAAGAGACTTAAGAGACTAACATATGCTTCAAAGTTTTCCTTAGGTGTCTAGCCCCAAAAGATCCATACTAATAAAAGCAGAGATCACCCATGTATATGACCTCTCTGGTCATATTTCTGTCAATGTCAATCTGACAATGTCAAATTTCTGGTTTGGGCCACTGGAGCTGCCTTTCACTACAAGAGCGAATTATAAATGTACTTTTCCTTTACTTTATTAAATAAGTTGTGGCCTTTATGCACACTTTTTTCAAGATAGATTCCTTGTTCTCCTGTAGCAAAACCCATACAGCCGGTGTAATCACACGCTGTAACAAAACCACTGTGGTGTTTTTGTTTGCTTACGGTAAGTGTCCACTCATCATGTTATATGATAGCACTCCCTGATCTCCATAAAACACTCACAGTAAAACCTCATTAAAACTCTGGTGTATTTTATCTGCTGTAGGCACTGTATAAGGCAGTGGGGAAGCAGTGAGAGTAAATTCTCTCAAAGGTGCAAGCACAGCTAATGTGAACACTGGGAACTTCTACCAGCTTTTAAATTAAGTAGAGTATACAAACAATGATTATATACGACTCCTCTTTTGTCTTGTGTCTGTTCGTAACAGCGTCAGAATTATTTGCAGGTTGAATGTAAACAACTCATTTTCTATGGGACAGGGAGAGATTGCAGCTTAAATGAACCCTCTGCAAAATGTATAAATTCTGCAATAGAATATTTATATTTCAAGAATATATATACACGGTAGAGATTTAATGCATACTACTAAGCATCACAGCTGTAGTTTGAAGAGCTATCATTTTAAGTCTTTATTGGTACAACTCTACTGGCACAGCTACACTTGCAAAGCCACTAGTGAGGCATCGTTTATACCAACAAAGTGGCTGCTTGTGCTCATATGCATAAACCATCCTCCTGAACAATATCTGCTACATAAAAGTAGATGATTTCTTTCCACACTTTTGGACCTAACTAATCTATGTAGTTTAACTGACCGTAATCCTTCATCTCCATATAAATGGAAAATTTAAAAATATACATATATATAAATAGTTTTCTATCTAACAGATGTAGATTGCTTCCAAAAGTCATCATTCTCTCCCCCTTCTTTCCTGTGCTATCAATGAATAGATTAAATGTAAAATTTGATCATTCTCAATTCCATCCACTGATTTGACTTTTTATGTCCTGACAGCCTAAAATAAGGAATGTCTTGTGACAGTAAAAGGCAGCTGACAATAATCTCATTGACTTAAATTAAATAAAAAGAAATCCTGTACGGATAACCTGACACAACCACCCAATTACATGGTCTTCCTAATCAGTGTGGTTTTCTATTCTTCCCCTTCAATTTTATAAAAAATTATAGACTGTAGATTTTTGACAGAAAATGTAAACAGACATGTTTCTTTTTTTGAACTTCCTCTCTGATTCCAAATTAGATTTTTTCTTAATAGGCTGGTATCATGAAAGCAACAGCATTAATTCACCTCCATACAGGAGAAACAAAACCTTCCCTAACTGCATCCCTTGTTCGCTGTGTAACAGAGGACCAACATATTGCTGGGGTGCATTGATCCTGTTTAATCAAAAGGAAAATTACTAAGTTTAGTTCCTGACCAAGTCCTCTTCCTTCTCTCTTCTTTTCTACGTATTTTCATTTCTTGGACTGGCAACATGTTCACCAAGAGCCAGTCTACAACTATCAAAAACAATCTAAGAAAAATTTTAATTACTATACCTAGTGATAGAAGATTTCAAAATTGTATTGAAGAAAGTATGAGTTCTGGGACTTTGAGTTGGAGCTTCTAACAGGAGTAAAGCTAGCTCAGTAGAGAAAGATAGTTTGTATTTAACTACAGGACTTTAAATAAATAAAAAAAGCCCCCAACTGTATTTTTAAAACATGTTTCAAAATTTCATGGATGTGATTAATCAGCTTACAGTAACAGGAAAGGTACCAATAAGCAAAAGGTAATTTCCTTTTTAATCTAAACTTGTATTTATTATTTTGTTAATGCTTTAGAAACATTGTGAACGATCTACTTACTGAATGACCTGTTGGTTTATATGAAATTATACGCTGGAAAGTATTCAGTCAGTACAATGAACAACTGAGAAACAACAGAACAACGGTGACTTGCCTGGGGCAAAATAGTTCAGTATAAATTGCAAAGAACAGAAACAGTACTTCCTTGTAAGACACCATTTCAATCTCTACATTTGTTTTTTAATCAGAAGAGCATTACACACGTAAAGGAAAAGAGGACTCTGTAAGCTACAACAGAAAAAGACAAAAGAATAAATGCAAAAGTTTCTAGTGATCTGTTACAAAAGCAGATGTAAATGAACCGCATGCAAAATGATTGCAACACAGAGTTTACTTCTCTGGGTGTTTTTTAGCGAAACACAAGCTATTCCAGCAGTGTTCTCCTGAAGCCAGAAGCCACAGTGACTCAGCGTATCACTAAATCCTAGCTGAAAGGCCTTCCTCATATGCCTGCCCAAAAGATAAGACAGGTACAACCGTAACATTTACTTAACAAAGACCCACTGACCAGCAAATTGATGCCACATTTGGTTTGAATTCTACAAAATGCATGTTTGGAAAAATTCCCTATCCCTACTATTAATTCAAATACATAAACAGTTCATTGAAACTGCCAAGTAGTTTAAAATATATTTAATGTCCAGTAAAAAACCTATGTGAGACTAAATTAAAATACGTATTTGAGTAATACAGATGTTTTGAATAATCCATTGTATGTTAGGTCAGGGTCATACCATATCATTGTATTGTGCTAGACTCAAAGCAAACCTGACATTCAGGCAGTGCAAGTAACGCCTAGTTTTGCCAAAATTTCTGTGATGTACTACCCCATATGAGGTATTTTATCTCATTTCTTTGTTTGTTTTGAAAAAATCTCAGATAATTTTTGAGACTACTTCTTTGGTTTGTCGAGATCCTACCTTCCAAGGTACCTGCAACCCTCCCAGCTTATCTCTTGCAAAATTCGTAGTCTTTTTTATCATATCACTCAACATGGGAATATCGGCTAGTTTTTCTTGGAAGGAGAAAGGACACATAAATTTGCATTTCTAACATTTGTTCTAATAATTTCATAGTCTCTTAAATTTGTGAATGGACCAAACTTCCAAACTTGTACCTAACTGCGTTGTGCCAAAATCAATTGGAATTACCTGTCAAATGATCCATTTTACTGATCTGAAAGATTTCCACTGTGTATTATATCACCTAGTCTATCTGAAGCGATAGGACCCCAAACCTTACAAATCATTCTTTATTGATTTTTTTGATGCAAATTGTCTCCCAAATAGCAACTGCTCTGTCAAATTTATATTGAAAACATACTCAGCTACTAAGCTTTGTTGAAATTCATATTGTAGTGAAACATCATTGTGTACTTTTCAAACCAGTATATTCCACTGCAAGCTAATACACTATGACATTTTGAAATAGTGATAAAACATGTCTAATCTATATTGCATCAATTTTACCAATTGTCCTATGTCACTTTCATGCACTTTCAGATTACTTACACTGATTATCTTTACTCGCTTTTCTGGCAATTTAGTTATATTATAGATGCAATTCTTCTGAAGCACTTCAGACATCTGGTAAACATTTGGTATGATGTCTTTTATCTGATTTTACCCATCAGCCTGAATAAAAACTAGAATTCTAATGCATGTCTATATTTGGTAATGAAGTCGTACATAACACAAAAAAGTAACAGGAGTATATACCAAGATGAGATGACCTCATCGTTCACAAACTTTAAAGAAATGATCATGTTGTTATCTGTTGAGAAAAATCTCACATATAACACCTCGCTTTTTTTTTCTTCAAATGATGACATCTTCAAAATCGCTGTATTGTCCCTTTATTTCAGTCCAGATTTCATCATTCAAACTAGAGTAGTGCTATCCTAGTTGTCAACATCTCTAGTTCTTTATTCTCAGCCTTTGAATATCTGTTCAAACCCAGTTGTTCTTAATGACTCCTGAATGTGACAGATGCAATCTTACCTGTTTAACATGATCTAAAAAGGGATGTGCTCTCTTACTAATTTCTGTTTCTTAAAGTGGTTAATGTAATGAACATTTCCAGCATAAATTTCATGCAAAAGGCCTTCCTAATTAACAATCTGAGCACATATTTTATTAAAAAATTTCCTAGTGAGCATTTTAATATTCACTCGCTGACATATTTGTAACATAAATGCATAGTTGTAATGAAGAAGCATTTAAGATTGCAAAAGTAGAGGCTATCATATAGTGTCACTATGCTAAACAGACAAACATCTCTGTTTCCAAATTGTTGCTAGTTGGAAACAAGCATATTTGTTTTCGATGTGTACTTAAACAGAGAAATGCGAAAGGGTTATGTTTCAGGGGGGTTGGACAGTTCTGTATTGTTTTGAAAGCATGATTATGTATATTTTTTAAAGTCTCTACAATGCTGATATGTGTTTTACAAGTTGAAGATTTAGAGGTTATTCCTATGAATATGAACATAATAAATAAAAAGAACTCCAGTGCTCAGAGTTCCTTGATACTCTAGTGCTGCACTAAGATGACATAGTGATAACAGGATATGCTCAGCTGACATGCAAGTCCCAAAGCATAATCAACTGACAGAGCAATATAAACATACATGGGCAATAAAAAAACCTCCCAGCTAACCTAATTTAGATGATGTGGACATGGGAAACCGGAACAAATCCTCACTCAGTGTTTGATAACTGGGATCATGACATCTTGAAGGCTAGCTGTAGTTGGGGATATTTTACAGATGGTGATGAAAGTTTAAAGATGGTACTAATATTTTCTAAAAAACCAAAATTTCACTCTTGACTCAGAAAATTCAATCATAACACTGTTGTCATAAATGAAGTACTTTATTATTAAATTAGCCTATATATGATTTGTCATTTCTGTTTTAAGTACATTAAACTAATGTCATCATGGTTTCTTAGTTGTCCCATTTTCCAACTGACCAACTGTTAGTTACTATTTCTAGACACAATTACAAATTCAGCACAGAACGTGGCAAAATGAATGCAGAACAGATTGAACACTGAGGGGAATCTAACCGATGCAGCTAGCAGAAATGAAAATGTTGCGAGCCTGCTGACAGATTGGAAAGGAGAAGAAGGAAGCCAAACGAACTGACAAATGCAGCCACAAAACTTGTGAGACAGCAGAGTACAAAAAAGCTAGACTTAACAACAATCAGGATATACTAGTAATTTCTAAAATGCAGCACATCACAAGACATGCATGATCACAGAGAACGATTACAGATATTGATATAATACCATTACTGCTATTAACAAGTCAGTAACTAATTAATTCATGAAATGATCTCTGCAGTTAACACAGTATTTTAATTAATTTAAACTGAACGTGACAAAACTGAAAATAGTCATGGTTACCTAAAGCATTGTGAATTTTCTGCTGGAAAATGTGTTTAATTATCTGTCTACAAAGAACATCAGACTAAAAGTGTGGCGTGTGTTGATCACTCCTTTAAAACTAATGCCAGGATTCCACAGCAAAATTCCTTTGGTACTTCTGCATAGTGTTATTTTTTCTCTTAGGTAGCTGAAGTCTAAACTTTTCAACAACTCTTTAAAAAGGTGCAATACCAGACATACAAAATATATTGACACATAGCTTGAAGATTATTTTCATCGTGTTTGAGATAGAAAAGAATGCACAATATTTCTACAAGGGACAAGAAGACACCCTTCAGAATTCTCAAATTAGAATCAGAACCCAAGAAAAGAAAATCTTATTATTTATGTCATTTGTCTATAGGGTCCTTAAAGTTAGATTGAGCTTCCTTTTTAAGTCAATCTATCAATTCACTTAAGAAGAAAATCCTTAGTATTTAATTTTATTTAAAAATGTAATGGACATGGAAATTGATTTTCATGAAAACTTTTTATTGAATTTCCTTGTCCTCAAAATGTTGGTCCTTCCAGTTGCACTCTGAGCAACACTTGCATAACTGTTGTATGCTGCTAGAGATTTCTTACAAAACGTCCTTTGGCTTTGTAGTCCCATTCCAAGGCAAATGAAAAATTACATCCACAGATGCATATTGTAAACCTTAAGTGCATTAAGAAAGCCATATGTGAAGTTAAATATTCTGATTTTTTTACATGCATAAAAACCCTGTTCTGGCATGCGTCCATCTCTGATGGAAAATGCAGTAAGTCCCTTGCGCAAATCTACAGATTAAGCTAAATGCCCAGTGTGGTCCCAGGTGAGTGTATATTTAGTCCATAAACACAGGCCCAAATATTTGCACTCCACTTTCAGAGGCAGTTAACTGTACACTTCCTTTGCTTTTGTTCATACTCATTGCCCTGCCTCCATTCTCATTTCAGATCGATTAATTTACTTCTGGTGAGATGCATTTAATGTATGCCACTTTCATATACCAATGGCTTGGAGATTTTTGAGGCATGTACTGTCCACATCAGCCACATCTGTGACTTTAACAGGTACAAAAGACATAGCCGTTAACTTATATCGCATACATTTTTAGATCGAGGTATTCCATTAGGTATGCCAGATGCCATCTGCATCTATACCAAGGTGTAGATATGAAAGTACTCTACTTTCAGGTGATGGCCAAGACAGTCTCCCTGTTCCTTCCGCATTCACCTTTAAGTGGTAAAATTTAGTTCTCTGTTTTCTTTAATAAGTGAAAAAGAGCAGGGAAATCCATGAATGCTAAGAACTTTACATTTGCCTTTAATTTAAGGTCTCAAAATTTACTTTATTCTTTAAAACGATTTTAAAAAATCCTGGGATTAAGAAAGTTGCTGTCTCAAATACCATGTCAGTCAGTCAGCATTAGCTGTGGCATTATTTTAGACAAACTAAGATTTTGAATAAAAGTATTATTGTTCTAATGTCATATTCCCAAGGGTAAAGAAAGTAAATACAAATCATATCACACAAGGCTATGAACTTTACAGGGATGTGTATATGAAGAACATAGTATCTAAAAATTGTTGAATTCCACTTCCAAGGAATCCAGGTGTGGTATAGTTGATGCTCAACACTATTTAGATGTCCTATGCCAAGGAACTGCAAGAATTACGTATCATCATTCCTAAAATTTAAACAAACCAGCTTTGACATCAGTGCAAATGTAAGCAGATAAAAAATGAGTAATGAACATTCAACTCTTGTAAAGAAGTGAAATTTGAAGAAGTCAAAACATAGAAAAAAATAATCAAAAAGGTTCTATTCAAAGTAACTGAAAAACTGTATAAAATCACCCACAGAATTGCACAGAAACATTTTTTCACTCATCTTCAGAAACATTTTTTGTATCTTTGATATCCTTGACCTTATTCTTAAATCACAACTCAGTAGCTAATCCATCTCATTTTCAGTACAATCACAGAAAATAGTGGCTTTACCAAAGTATATCGCTCCGTAACAGATAGTTTAACACTTACTGCACCTTCCTGTGACAATATTTCAGTTCTTCTACACAGCACCTACAATAGCTGTATTTAAAATTACAACTCTAAAAAATGAATTAGAAACACCAGTTCAAATGCAACTATTACTTTTGGCTAAAATTCAGAAGCTTTCCAAAAGCATCCCCTACCTGACTTCTAACACTTGTAAACAAACCTTAATAATATACTTTTTCATAATATTACAAGAAGACAAATTAAAAAAAGATGTTTAGCCAGCATATATAATTAAAGATTTTGAACCTCTATGCATTCTGTGAATCAGCAGGCTGTAAGTTAAAGTTTCACGCTATTACAAAGTTTCATTAAAGTGTTCAAAGAACATTAAAATGCCCAGAAATTCTGAACAACAGTTCATATAAACACTAAAGCATTCTTACTGCTCTCAAAAACTGTCAAGTCTCACTTTAAATATCTGTTGTGAAACTTTGCAAGAATTGATGGTAAGTGAATTATAGCGAGCACAGTAAGTTTGGTTTTTTTGCTTATTGGCAACATATCACTAATATTTAATTGATTTACTTTGTAAAGAGAAGAAAAAGGGGGATATTGAAAAGAAAAAAAAAATTGTTTCAATGGAACAGTTTAAGAGAAATTTTTTTCAGGCTGAAAGCCAAAAAAGCTTTCTAGGCTTTGTTTCCTCTGTATAATGAATACAGTTGACTATAACCACATAATATAGTTACTGCTATTATCCTATTTTTGACATTTTGTTAAAAACCCCCTACAATTTACTACTCTTAGTAAATGTTCCTATGTCTAAACTTGTCTTCACTGAAGTTCTGTCTTTTTTTTGACTAACCCTAACTCTGCAGGCACAAAACATATGCGATAAAAATTTTATAAAGCCCTACTATATACAACAGTTATACATAAAAAGGCATAAATATGATGGCAGTGAAAAACCTGTCTTGATACCCCATAAAGATTCAAGCTTTACTCTTACACAAAATTTATCCCATTGCTTGTGATTAATTTGCTATCCCTAGTACCAGTTTTTATTGTATAGTCATATCTTTAAAATACATGCAGGAAGTTACATTACTCCAAGGGAGTCAAGAAATATAAAATTTAATAATCATAGATTATAAATGATCTCTTGCTCAGGCAACCACGTTGTAGATTCGTGATGATTCCCATGAGGAAGGAATATTCATATTAAAGCCACTGCAGTAATTCTTACTCTGTTATCATGGCTCTTCTGTAGCAGTCAAAGAAGGAAATCTCTCAGCCTTAGAAACAGTCTTCAGTATATAAATCAAAACAATTATGAAGAACAAAACATTTTCCTTCATAAAATTTCTTGCACTGACTCAAATGGGGGGAAAAAAAATATAAGTTGTTTTCATCTTCATCAGACACTGATCCTATACTGTGGGTAAATCAGCTGGGCTTGAGTTAAAGCCGAATTTTCCATGGCACTGCTACCTCAAATACAAAGAAAGAAAGAAAGAAAGAAATTCCAGAATGCGCTGTAATCTCAGAACAGGTAATTGTACAACTCAGTGGACCAGATCTAAGCACACACAATCCTAGAGAAGTGTAAGTCTATTTGCACATCTCTCATGTTCATATAATATCATGACTGTACATGTAAGACTGAAGTGACCACACACATAACAGAAATAACCAGATTTTGAGCTGACAGCTAATAGTGGCAGCAGGTACCGTCCAGGAGGTACAATACAGTTCTGCCGTATTACATTGTGGAGGACCAAAACTGGAAACCAGCATATGTTTTCGCAAGTATTCTCTCAAGAATATTGTCCCTAAGGCTATGCCTGTAACTGGTATGATAGATGGGGCTAGGGCAGTAGGCTCAAACACTGATGCACTATCATCCATATTTCTTATTTATTAGCAAAGCCTCCAGTGTGGCTTTGGTCTTTGCCAACCAGCAACTCCCCTAGATACTTTCTGGGCATGGTGCATCTGGATAGTGCACGTCAGACAGGGACTGCTTCCAGCAAGTGGTATGCATGAGGACTGTAGTGCACTAATAGTTATTAAACTAAAAGCCAATGGTTTTTTTCTGATTGCTTACACACATACATATTCTGACACAATACAGATATACAAGGCCAGTTCTTCACAGAATTTAAACACTTGTTTAACTTTAAGCACACCACTTGAAAAGAAATACCTTTACCTTTAAAGACAGGTACATGTTAAAGCACTTTGGCAAGAAAAACCCTGAGTTTTTAAGCACTTCCACTACACAAATAAATAACAATAAAAAATATATAAAAAGAGACTGTCAAAGAAAGAAGCTCCTTATTTTCCGAACTTATAGACTAAAATCTGCTCATCTCCTGGACAAGAGACCCAGAGAAGAGTGAGTATTTAAAATGGCTTTGTGGAGACACCTGACTTCAAAGTCAGGGCACGGATCCTGGTTTATTTAACAGCATAGACATATATTCATTAGCTGTGCATGAAGTACCTGTTTTGAATTTACATATAGACATCTCATTTGCTTCTAAGTGGTTTGAAAATATTAATTTGTGCTAGCTGCACAATGTAATTTGGTATAAAGGCCTCGGAGCTTTTTCTACTGAAACTGGTATAATCACAGAAGCAACACTGTGCGAAAACACAAGCGGAGTTTCTGTGAGCACTCGAGTCTAGGGTTTTGCTCCCTAGCTAACAAATCCTGCCCTTCTGGAGTGCCTATTGGCTTGGATTTGGTGCCACACTGAATTGTTTATACTAACTGTGGCTCAGGTGACACCTTCAATGGACTTGCTCAAGAATCTCTGCAGTTTTGCTTCAACAGACAGTGTAAACAGTCTTCTGAGTCCTTCATCTACAACTGAAGTTCATGGCCATGTTCATTGTCAGAAATAAAATACTGCATTAGATGGATCATCAGCATGATTGGTTATGGCAATTCCCACTCTTGATTTTATCCAAAGAAATACCAACGTTTGAGTTTCAATGAGGAGGAGAACAAAACCACATGGAATTTCATTATTTCTCATTAATTTCACTTAATGGATAAAAATTTCAGTATGGGCCATAGGCCTTCTAAATACAGGGCAGAAAACTTGGAGTAAAATGACTTTGGGCAGTAAGAACAGAGGAAAAGAAAGTGAACTGAGAAAAGGCAAGAAAAATCTTGATGCAACCACGTAGACAGCAAAAGCAATTGCCCTTAGTTATTGTGTCATGGAATGAAAAGCTAAGGCTAATCCCCTTAGCTTTCCCACGTGAAAGTGGAATCCAAAACTAATCCTTTTATAGTAGCTATACCACATGAAATGGGGTGTTTAAACAAATCCCCTTAATCATCATGGCAAGAATCAGGGAGCTAAAGTCAATCCCCTTAGCTATCCTACATGAAACAGGGAACCAAAGCAATCTCCTTAGTTATGCTAGTGTTAATAATGAACTCTATCAGCCTTTTAAACTATTTTGATATAAAATTATTAGTAGCGTTCTTCTGACATACCATTCCCCAATGTGAGTATGCAGTAATATCTATGGTACAGTAAGTTGAACACTACTAGCCAAATTTTATGGTGTAAATTACATGTCTAATGCTCACCACTTCATGACTCACTAGTCGTAAGCATAATGCAAGAATATCTACGTATCAGTTAGCTGAGTGGCAAAACAAAATGTTTGAGCTCTCCCTTAAGAAAAATTAAGAAATTGGGAGTATTCCGCATAGTATGGAAAGCCAACAAAAAGTACTAGCAGACATGCAGAGAAATCACTGAACAAGGCCATATTAAGCATATCACATAGATTAGTTGTTGTGACTGCTAGCTTAAACTTTGGTACTTTTTTTTATTTACTTACTCTGCAATATGCCCAGTTTATTAACACTACTAGTCAAGTTCAAAGAAACACTAATAGACTTCTGAAAATAACTGTTGCTAGTTAATTCCTACACATTTGTTCCATTTAGTGATAGCCATGTTTGGAAGTGTTTTGTGGCTTGGTTTTTTAAGCAGATCTGATTGATAAGACCCTTCCCCAGCATTAAGATACCCCCAGGCAGGTTTACCTCCACCTTCACCTTGTCTCAGCGTGTCTCCTGGAAAACTTTTGAGTTTTTCTAAAAAAACCCACAGGATCATCAAGCCTCCAGAAATACAAAATGAAATCTGTACCATTTGCCAAGTGAGACCATCCATTTCTGTTCATCTCAAGGTCAAATGCTTGTCTTAACAAAGCAAAACATCAGCTAGAACATCTGCATTCTTCAAATGTTGTTCTACATCTTAACAGCACTTGTGATCTTTCAATTTATTGCTGCAAGTCACGTATTACGTTTTAAACTCTTAGGAAGGGATTCTTTTGATTAAATACAATAGAGGAATATTATCCTCTTAAATCTGAAAAATAGTTATAATTATTATTCATAAACACCTGGATTTTCTACTGGGTTTCTTTCTATTTTGTTCTTTACAGAATTGTGATTATTACAACTAATTCAGTTTCTTTATTAGCAGTCAATAAACATATCTACAAACTATCTATTTTCCACTTTTTGAAGTAGCCTATTAGGATTATGTGAAGAGTATCCAATTCCGCTATGACTGCTTACATAAATACAGAATCCATGTGGTAAAGGCCTCTGTACTTGCTTGAATCCCTTTGCAGGGTATGCATGTTAAATCATGTGTGCAAATTACTGTGTAAAGTGTCTCGTCTTATATCTGAAGTTTTCAATTATTTGTATTTTGGACTAGCAATTGCTGCACACTTTAAATGTTAACTGTTCCTCAGAGAAGAATTTTCAAGCTCAAGTGTTGTGCTAGAGGTTTAGAGACAGACATCTACTGGCAGAGCAAGCAAAGCAGAGAAGAATTTCTTCAACACTATGCTTTCAGTCCAGCTGGAGTAATTTTTCTGGTTGTCTCAGGCCTAGTTTTACCACTCCAATGTTCATGAGAGGGCCAGGATCTCATCTCAGCCCTGAGTTTGTGGAGTCTTACAGACAGCAAGGGGGTTCACTTCAAAGCAGCAAGGAGGAGATCAATAGGCAAGGAGTATGCACAGTCCAACACTACTGCACTAACTACGGCTTCTTGGCCATCTTTTACCTAGCATTAGTCATAGCCTGTATGTCTACTCGAGTTTTTAGCATGAATTCATGGACAAGGAAGGCCATGTCACTGAGGAAGCTGGTAAAACAGGTACCTTTTGACAGGAGATAAAATACAGACAAAGGAAAAGAAACCAAGCAAGGAAAAGCAGGGAGAAAACTGTCTCTACCTACAAGGAAGAAAACCAAATGTATTAAGCCCATGAGGACTGCAACTAACAGTAAGATTGCAGATAATGTCAAAATGGTAGTGATAGACTCCTTCTTGTCCCACACGTTCTCAAAAAGAAATGGAAATGTCTGTCTCAGCACCACAAGGGAAAAAACTCTGGGAAGTAGAGCGGTATTTAATTGTGCCCCAAACTGTTCCTAATTGCTGTACTAAGATCCACTTGGTAAGAATTCCAGCAGAGCAGAAAAACTATTCTTATACAATCTTTCCATCCTTACAACTGTTAAAACTGTTGGTACCCACGTTACCTCTCATAATTTAAAGGACCATCAGAACATAAATTATTTACTGCAATTTGCAAAGGAGACTGACTATGTGTGTGCTTACGTATTTAAAAGAGGCTCAGAGAATGCTTCACGCTTGCAGACTTCTTGATCAATTGTTTACTTTGCTGTAACTCAAAAGTTCATTCAATATATTTAAACAACTGTAAAAGGTTCAAAAGTAAAGCTGGGTGGGTGGGTGTCTTTGTTTTTTAACTTTCTGTTAATCCTAAGTAAAGGCTTCCAATATAAGGTCAGGCTACTGCAATCCATTAAGAATATATTAATTCTTTCATTTTCGTTATACATAGAAGATCCACTGCTAGAAATAAATTATTCCTATCACTAAAAATGATAAAAAGAAAGCAGCAGTTTGCCTAGGGTTTCCCTCAATTCTGAACACAGCGTATGAGTAAAAAGCAGCAAGTGGTCCTGAGGCAGTGTCACTTTTACCTTTTTGTCTTGGAAAAAAATATTTTTGTGGCTTTTTAAAAATCCAGATATTGCTTTTCAGAATACCTAGATATTTATCAACTACTTGGGCATTTATGAGACCATTTCCTAAGCACACAGGAATTCCAAAGGGTATTTCCCACAAGTTTGGTATAGTGGTTCTTAGTCTCTAAAAATACAATGGTTCAGATAAAGAGATGGTCAGTATGTACCTGGTATTTCCACAAATATTGCTTTTCTTCCAGTTTCCTTTTGTCCTTTCCTCTCCATGATTTTGTAATGAAGGCAATATTTAATTTGACGTCCTTCATTGCTCCATATGTGTACATAGTGAATGCTGAATTAGAACAGAACAATACTGTATTTAATTGGGAATGGATATAACTGAGTTTTTTGAATTTTAGAGCATTTACCTGTTGCCAGAAACCATAAAGATTCTGTATTTCAACACTGCTGAAAATATACCCCACGCAATTTAATTGAATTATTCTTCGTCCCTCAACCCAGTATGTTTCCTTCTCAAAATATGATCCTCTCTCTACAGAATAAAGACAAGAATGTGTTAATTTCACTAAATTACACTTTTTTCTTACTGCCCTTTTTGGTAAGCCAGGATATTGTAAAGTTCTGCACTTAAGATATGAATGTGAAACCTAGAAAGACTCAAAAGCTATTTTCCATGCACTGAGTACATAGATGTGCAACCCACGTATGGTACTCTGATTTATTTTAACTTCCAACCAACACATTTTTGAAAAAACAATACATGACTTAGCATACATTTTGTGCAGCTGCACAACTGAAAAAGTTAAATGTTTACTGTGCTCCACTACTTATAGTGTTTCTCATAGCTACAATGAGAAACATTACAGAAAATATAAATACTGCTACTGCCACTCTGTGCCCTCTTTTGTTATATATTATACAACGTATACTGAAAAATAATCCATTTTCTTGAACTGGTTCTAACCAAAGTATAAACAAATTTTTTAAGGAAAAGAAGGTTGGTATTTTATATAGCATTTCTCTGCATCAAGGATTACGAGACTGCCTCCTTTGTTTCCTTTTTCTTTATTATGTTCCTGATGCTACTCAGAAATTATTTAAAGAAAAAGCAAAAAACCAACAGAGACCTTAATGGTCATGAAAGCATACAGTCAAGCAAGAAGGCAAAGAGTATTTGGTGTGAGGAGGGAGTCAGGGAGGTTTGATCTTAGGCAAGAAAGAGCCCAACTCATTAAAGGTCATATCGTTTCATTATTAAGTTGATACACTTGAATTTCAGCTATGTGGCTTCAACATGGATTTTACCCCCTTTGGTATATTTTATGTTAAATATTTCAATAGTCACGGAGGATGAAAAGGCCTAGCTCCTAGCTTGACAAGTTAGTAAGAGGTCATCCTACTAGAAAACCAGTAAGAAAAATGCTTCTGCTTTGCAGATGGCCCATAGTTCCAGCTCTATACATGACATTCTGCCTTTACTAGGAATGTATTTGCATGCAACATCTAAATTAAACAGGAATGGAAAAATAATGCAAAAAGTATATTACTATCATAAAGTTCAGACTTACTACAGAATACATTAAAAATACAACAAATTACTTTTGGTTGAGCAGTTTAGAGACTACTTCTATTGCTTTAATATTACAGACTACTATTTAACTATGTAGCTGTTCTGTACTGAACCATTCAAATATGTTCATAATCCTCCTTCATTATATCTGCTTTCCTACAAGTGTGGGTTTTTTTTTTCATTTACAGCAAATTATAGCTCATTGTTTAGGCTATGAATGCTTTCGATCTGTGACTGCACAGTGGCAAGCACAAATGGGCCCAAATGTGTTTGCAATATCCAAATAAGAACACGACAGTGTATTTTGCCAATATGTATCCTCTGTGGAATCTGCAATTAGATGTTTCACACAAAAACAAATGAAAAATAATCAGGATACTGCCCAAACATATGTACAAAAAAAATGAAAATGACAATATCTCTTCTTCACAGCACCTGGCATATTTTGTGAATTTAACCATTGCAGATGGAACATGCCCTGGTAACCCTGCATCCATCCAATAGATATCCAAATTCCCAGCACAGTCACAGCTAATTCTGTGGCCAGGGTTTTCAGGTTACCTATGCAGACAAATTAAGATTTTTATCATTTTAACAGGAAATACAGGTCACGTGCACCAAATCACTCAGATATTGGCAGTCCCAGGGACATACAGTTTCCAATAAAACCTTTATGTTCTCAAGATGTTCCCAAAAGAAACATGGGAACTTGACTCCCATAGGCAGGTCATCTCATAGGAGCAACGACAATTCCTCTAGAAAAGCTTTCCTAGACCTTTAATTGGATCTTGGATATACCTAATGGTTTAATCCCCGCAGATGGCAAATAATCTCAAAAAATACCCCTCAATTTACCTTTTTCATCACACAACGTCTTGACTGTCAAACAGGATTCTGAATATGGCATTGCAGAGTATGGTGTATGGTTATGTCCAAATTACAGCTCAAATACATGATTTCAAATATTTTTCTTAATGTCAGCTCTGTAAATTTCCCATATTGTGTAAAAATCTGATTAGCTTCCTTCTTTTTCCTTCATCCCTGTTAAATGATCTGACAGCTAAATCCCTACCTTCTATTAAACTTGTTATTAAAACCACAGCCTCTGTGACACCTCTGAAATCCTGCTAGTGAGCTTTCACAGATGTAACTACATATCTTTATTGCAGTTGAACTGCTGTAACAGGGAAGAATTTAGACTTTTGGATGCATTTTTTCTCAAAAACATCCTCAGTTCCTAGTTAAAACTTCGCTTCTTACTACTTCTGCAACACCTATCCGCATGGATGCAATTCTCTGTTCCACAGACTACTCAGAGCTATTTGCTTGGAATAAAAGTGAAACACCTTCAGATACGAGTCTTTTTGTGGTATTGATATTTTTTCCTGGTGACTTTCACACAACTTTAAATATGCTTTCTGGGTCTTGCTAGGATAGAGTTAATTTTCTTCATAGTTGTCCATATGGTGCTGTGGTTTAGGCTGGCGGCCAAACCAGGGCTGATAACACACCAGTGTTTTAGCTGTTGCTGAAAAGGGCTTGCATAGCATCAAGGCCGCCTCTGTTTCTCACTTTGCCCTCTCAAGGGCTGAGTGAGAGGTGGGGAGGGGAACACAGACGGGACAGCTGACATAAGCTGACCAAAGGGATATTCCATCCCATATAATGTCATAATGATTCACAAGTTTTTGCCCTTCCGATTCTCTCCCTCATCCCACTGGGTGGGAATGAACAAGCAATTGGATGGAGGCTTAGCTGCTGATTGGGGCAATACCCACCACAATATGCCATTAAAGAAGCAGAGGGTGTCTTTGAACTATGATGCCTTGTTCAGAGAGTCACAGTTCTCCAACCACAGAGCAGACTAGGAACTGATTCATACAATTAGATTTATTAATTCTGGTTTTAAATGTTTTTAATTCACCCCACAGAGCCTAACCTTAAGCTAAGTTTAATAAAGATGGTTTAGTGAACATAATATGCTGTGACCTTTTTCAGCCATTAGATTTGGTACCACGTGATGCATGATTTAAAATAGTCTACAATATTCAAGCACAGACTACAGAGATTAGGAAGTATTATCATATATCATATATTAGCTATCACAAATGAAACAGTGAAGGTTTTTTCTAATCATACTTTTCAAAGTAAGTTGTTTGGTAAATATTTAGAACACAAAAGTCACACAGGATGATAGAAATATTTTCTTCAGGAACACCTACTGAAGGATGATGTATATTTACTTATCTAGGAGTGGGAATACCACTTTTACCTAACGGATAGATTACTATGTGGTATAAAACTGCAGTTCTAGAAGACAATTATAAGTCACAGTGAGAATCAACTGAACTTGAGTTTCCAATATTATTACTGTAGTGAGAAAGTCCAGTGGAATCTCTTTGATGTTCAAACAGGAAAATAGTAAAGAAAAGTGGCATGATGGTTTGTAGCTGTAGAAAACCATGAACTTGACTGTACATACCACATACTTGTATCCATATTTTCAAAAAAGAAGAGCCACACAATGATCTGAACTTTGAAGAAGTAGGAGGAGGTGCAATGAAGGACTGCATCAATTTAGATACAGTATTAGGGTGAGAAGGAAGACTGACAGTGGGAACCCTTTTTTAAACAGGGATCTAATTAATTAATGGAACAAATTACCAAGGGAAATTATGGTTTCTTGATGTCTTTTAAAAATATATACTTCAGTGAAATACTTGTTACTGAGTAAACGCAATGGTGAGGCTTGAAATCTTACAGCCTCTGATATACGGGCTATCTGATGAATTGTTCCTTCTGGTCATAAAGAATTTAAATATCTGTTGAGTTTTAACAGTTACAGTATTAAAAGTGAAGACTAGAAGTACTGATGATATTGTAATACACACTGTTACATGAAATGTTCAAATCACAGTCATCCATAAAATCAGTATTGTAGTAGCCATGTGGATATGCAAGTTCGTATGCTTTTAAAAATCACATAACTTATCTGGTTTCTATTTCATAGACAAATCTAAATGACTGGGAACTACAGTTAGAATTTGCATTTCTTTCATGATAAAAGCTGTACTATTTATTTGTTATTATCTTTTGTAAAATGTAGTTCTCCAATTGTAGATAACAAAATAGTATGAAATAATACGGAACTATATTGTGGATACTGAGTATCACCATATCTTCCATATACTCCCTGTCTTTTTCTTATGATGCCATGCTGCTACCTGAGCATTTTTAATGCACTAACCCACCCCACTTTCTGTTTGTGTATTAGTGATTTCATTATGCACGTCTTAGTCTTACATCTCGGATACTTGCTTATCTTGCTATCTTTTACCACTTTCACATTACTTGCTCTGTTCTCTCTCATTTACCATTTCACAAAATCACAGAATGGCAGGGGTTGGAAGGGACCTCGGGAGGTCATCTAGTATTTCCCCACCTTATATTCCTTCTTACTATATTATGTGTATTGTGCCTAAAGCTGAACCTGATACTTGTATTATCATTTCACACAGTAAAGTCATACTGCCTTTCTTTGTTCTTTTCTTTGTCAGCTTTCTAAGCTAACTTCTTACACTGTTTTCTACTCTTTATGCATCCAATGACCTTGTATTAGAGGGTGCTACTTTTTTTGCTAATTGGTTTGTTTATTGATAGTTTTAATAAAGGGCCTAAGCCTCTCTCTCTTTAGAAGTGTTTTGTTTTTTATGTGACTTCAAAGGAAATCAGAATTCTAAAAAACAACAAATCCACTTAAGAAAATTAATAGTTAAAAATCTTACATATTGTATAAGAATGTTCCAAGACATGGTTTGGACAGGCATGTGCTTCGCTGGGTAAAAAACGGGCTTGATGACGGGCCCCAAAGAGTTGTGGTGAATGGAGTTAAATCCAGTTGCAGGCCGGTCACAAGTGGTGTTCCCCAGGGCTCAGTGTTGGGGACAGTTCTATTCAACATCTTTATCAATGAGGGGATTGAGTGTACCCTCAGTAAGTTGGCAGATGACACCAAGTTGGGCGGGAGTGTTGATCTGCTTGAGGGCAGGAAGGCTCTAAGGAGGGATCTGGACAGGCTGCATCGATGGGCTGAGGCCAACTTTATGAGGTTGAACAAGGCCAAGTGCCGGGTCCTGCACTTGGGTCACAATAACCCCATGCAATGCTACAGGCTTGGGGAAGAGTGGCTGGAAAGCTGCTCAGCGGAAAAAGACCTGGGGGTACTGGTTGACAGCCAGCTGAATATGAGCCAGAAGTGTACCCAGGTGGCCAAGAAGGCCAACAGCATCCTGTCTTCTATCAGGAATAGTGTGGCCAGCAGGAGTAGGGAAGTGAACATGCCCCTGTAGTCCACACTGGTGAGACCACACCTTGAATACCATGTTCAGTTTTGGGCCTCTTACTACAAGAAGGACATTGAGGTGCTGGAGCATGTCTAGAGAAGGGCAACAAAGCTGGTGAGGGGTCTGGAGCACAAGTCCTAAGAGGAGCATCTGAGGGAACTGGGGTTGTTTAGCTTGGAGAAGAGGAGGCTGAGGGGAGACCTTCTTGCCCTCTACAGCTCCCTGAAAGGAGGTTGTAGCAAGGTGGGTGTTCATCTCTTTTCCCAGGTAACAAATGATAGGATGGGAGGAAATGGCCTCAAGTTGCGCCAGGGGAGGCTTAGATTGTACATTAGGAAAAATTTCTTCACTGAATGGTTTGTTAGGCACTGGAACGGACTACCCAGGGAAATGGTTGAGTCCCCATCCCTGCAGGTATTTAAAGACTTGTAGATGTGGCGCTTAGGGGCTCAGTTTAGTGGTGGGCTTGGCAGTGCTAGGTTAACAGTTGGACTTGATGATCTGAAAGGTCTTTTCCAACCTAAACAATTCTATGATTCTATGACACGTTGGCCCAATCACCTTCAGAGATACCACTTAAAAATGAAGGTGAGGATGGATGTAGCTAGAAATGAAATGAAGTGTTTACAGGCTGGCACTGGAAAACCTCAGTATCATCTCTGATTACAACATTAAAAAGACTAGTGAGTGAGTACTGGTGACAAATAGTACTAAGCCATTCAAAAACGTGTTACCATAAACTATAGAAATGTTTTCCAAATAGATAAGGAAGAGCTAAAAAGTTAATTGTCAATTGATGCATACACTATAAAACAATTATTTTAACAGAGAGGATAGGGGAAAAAAATCAGTACTTTGACAAGTTTAGTCTCAACAAATTCATAACAGTAAGAAAACCCTACAACTGTGAGAGTTATTAAAAATCTTAAGAGATTCCCCAAAGAAAGAAGATATTTTAAACAGAATTACTTCTGTGGATAAATCAATAAGAAAATTACCAATTGACAAGGAAGCTGTTCAAATAACTGCAGGAACTGGGATTAAAATAGTTTCATCACTCACGCAGCTGTCAAATAATTTAGAGGACTTCTAGTAGGCTCTTTACTGCTGAAGCTATAGATTTTGCCTACCATGACAAGTCAAGGTAGCTTGTACAAGCCCCTTCCACATGTAAATAATTTCTCACAGCCTTGTGTTATGAGTCACCTTGCCCTTCTATAATGCTTCTTTTAAAAACTTTTTGGAGTTTATGAAGTGGCTACATACACGTTAAAATTTAGATTAATATTAGAAACAGAATATTTTTTACTTATTAATTTTCTTCTTCAAATACGTACACTTTATTCCAAATTAACAGTTGCAAAGTAGATTCAGCTCATGCAAAATAAGGCATTGTTAGAGTTAAGTAGGAGTACTTATGGAAGAAGTTGACCAGGAATAGTCAGGCTCTTACGACAATAGTCTCCAAACCATAGCTCACGGGCAAAATTTGCTCACAGAATTCTTACATTCCTTAATGCAATGGGAAATAAATTATATTTTAAAAAAAGGTTACATTGAAGTCAGAAGGAAAAAACCCAACAACTGGAGTCACCCAAGGTACATTATTTTATTAGTATTGCTAATCGGTAAGTGAAGGTTGTGGACCACTACATTTCAGTTAGGCTTTCAAGTTATTTCCTTTCCTCCCTAATTTTCAAAACCCTATTAACAACTTAAACAGTGCTTAATCCTCTAGAAAAAAAACTGTCCTTCTGATAGTCACAGCAGCACAGGCTGTAGTGGGAGAACCTGAGAAAAAAAATCCTGTCCCCAAGGTCAGCAAACTGACTTCAGCTGGAACCCTGGCTAATGGTTCACATGAACTTGACTGGCCTGCCCACTACCTCACATTCACATCCTCTTTTGTAATCTACAAAGGGATTCCTTCCCATTTTTTGCACTAATCCTAAAAAACTTATCTGGCATTTTCAAGGTTATGGAGTGACAGTTGTTGAGTAAATACCTACTTTCATTCCATAGCACATGCTTTTTCATAAATCAATCGGTCATTTTGAACTATAGCCCAAAGAACAGAGGAAGTATCAGATGTGCCCATTATTAAAGTAGAAATTTTAGACAGCCCATCACTGAGAAGCTAACTTGGAACTCAATCAACAAAAGCTGATTCTCTTGACCTCAAAGATATTAATGTTTCACGCTGCATTTTTGTAGCTCTAAGCACTTAATTTATTACCTGTTCAAAATACAAGGAAAAAATCTGACAAGCAAACAAAAAAAACACATTTGTAAGAAAAACTATTGTATTCTCATGCTTCAGGAAGGTTGTACAAATAACTGGGAAGAAAATGAAAAAATAAAATCACATATTATATTACCAAGGAATGGATAACAGTTGTGCATGACTCATCTTTGCGGCTAAATGATGGGATTGCATACAAATGACACAAAGAAAACTAGTGTGTTTTGTATTTACTTGCTTGGGCAGGTACCTCTAAAAGTTACCAAAACTGATGAAAGCTTGCAAATATTACATTATGAATCTAGTACAAATAAAAAGTCTGGGAGGTGAAGGTTAAGGTTCTGAAAATTCCAAAAGGATACCTCCTAATTTTTTCTCCTACTTCACCCTAGCCTGTCCGTTTAAAATCTCTGAGGCATAATAAATATTACCCAAATCCAAAGCATTAATATTTCAGTTGCTATTTAATTTAGTGGGAACATCCTTTGTGACTGAGTACGCCAGTAAAATAATGACTTCTGTTAATGTCAGTCTCAAGAAAACCTATCATCCCATCCTCATAACCGCAAAAATGTTTGTCAGAGCAGTAACCGTATGTCAATGGTATTTTTCTTACACACATAAACATCACACCCACAATTATTTTTGAAAAATAAAAGTTTGATTAAAGTACCATGTAAGATTTACGCAGTATCTGAATGAAAATCTCTATCAAAAGCACAAACCAACCAAAACCTGTCACTCTCCTCCAGGAAAAGGGAAAATGCTGGTGTGCCCATCTTGGGATAAAATAGGCTCTTATTTCTGCAGTGATAAACTCAATCACACCAATAATTATGCCATATTCTGAATTATATTAGGACAGATAAGTAACTCATTAGATAGTACTGTTTGCATAAAACAACATCTCTGATGTTTGTGCAAGATTTAGAAAGACAAGTTTTACTGTTCTTTACTAAATCAGTAAGCATAATAGAAGTTATTAGCCAACCCCAAAAGCACTATTTTGCCTTACATTTTAATAAGAATCAAGTAATATTTAACATGAACATTGGCCTTTTGTTTCAGAGATTGCATACAAAAGTGACATGAAGAAGCATACAAATGTTATATTTTGTTAATTACATGAGCATTTGTAACCTCAATTTTCTTTTTACCTTTGTGTAAGGTACAGGAGCCCAGAATATCTTAAATAGAAACAGTTTAGAAATACATTCCAGATCAGTTTTTAACTTTAGGATCTTTAATAATTTATAAGCCAAAGTAATGTAACTTTTCATATTTTAACAACTTTATGCAATTTTTCAGTATGATTAAATATCTAAACCAAAATGTACATCTGGTATATTTTAATGAAGTTTGTCAGAATGGCACTAACTCTCAAAAATCAGCAAATATCAATTTTAATCAGCAGTTCTGCATAACTCTCAGTGCGTGACAGAAATAACTCTCATTTCATGTAAGTCACTTGTCGCCACAATTTATTTCGGGTTTTTTGTTGTTCCTTCTTTCTGCACTGTTTCAGAGGTGCAGCATTGCCACTAGGTCCTCCTGCTCACAGCAGCCTTCCCTGGAATGTTGACCTAAGGCATTTTCCTTCACTCCACTGTGAGAAATGGAGGACCTTGTCTGTCAGCATATCCAGTCATCTCCTGCTGTAAGTGACTGATACCTTACAGTCTCTTTCTTAAGCGGATCATGCTTCTCCAAATCATGTATTCTCACCTGTACAACTTCCCCAAAAGTTTGTTCAAAAACTTCTTTGTTGTAGTGCACATGAATCTTTTTCCCATTTATAGCTTAGATCAACAGTTTAGACATATGTTCTTCCTGAGTTAACAGTACATGCACACTTCTCTTAATTACCTCGCTGTACTTAATTTATCCAATTCCTCTCACAGTTTTCACTCCAGCCTCTTCTGCCTATTTTATGTCCCAGGAAGCCTTACTCTGTATGTTTTCCTCATGCCACAAACCACTTTTCTCCCACATAATTGCCCTAGCTACTTTTTTAAAAACCAAATTGTACTTATCTAGGAAATTACCTAATGATTGAATTCCAAGTACTGATTCAAATTTAAACTCCCCGTATTCTACTAAGTGCTGCCAATTCTTAAAGCACAGCAAAGGTCCTAAGACGCCTGAAAACCTCAATATGCTGTAAAACTAATGTTAAGGGTATGTATGACCAACCAAGAGAGATATGTTGTAATAGTTATGTTTTAAATCAACTTTGAGTGCAGGGGGGTTTTGTGCTTGTATACTGTGGTTACTGTTATCGGAGTAACTAAAGCTTTTAAGAATTTACAGAATAACTGAAATTACAGCTTGTGTGTTTTCCAAATACCAGCCTCCCTGTTCAATTCAACGGAGCTCATCACAAAGCTAGAGAAAAAAATTCCTCACTATATTTTTCTCATCATGGTACATGACATTATTTGCTTTTTGCTAAAGCAAGAATTCCTTCCTGTATTTTCTCATCATAATGTATGACAGTATTTGCTTTGTCTAGGATTTCTGAAGTAAATAAAACTTTCAGAATTATAACTCAGATCGCATGAGACTGAATACAAAATGTAAAACACAGGAGTATCTGTAACAGACTGAAATTATGTCTGAGAATACAAAGAACTGGAAAACCCTGAGAAAGAGTAATCCATGAAGTTGAAAATAGGCTGAGATTAAGAAATGTCACATTGCCTGAAATTCCTGAGGGAAGAGACACAGAAGGCATTTTATAAAAATGGATTATTAGGGTGCTGAGGATAGACAATTTCTACTTCCTTCTGGAACAGATCACAAGAAATAAAATAATTAAAAATGAAACAAGATTCTTCACTCAGAAAAACTGTTTTCTGAGCTCATTCCAGAGAAGCAAGGAATTATATGCCTCATACAAAAGAATTAAGAGACAATGCCAGCTAACATAAAAATAAGTGATAATAGTGACATCAGAACTAGAAGCTGATAAAATAGGTGTTAAATGCTCCAGTATACTGTATCTTAACTAAAAAGTTAAACTACAAATGCCTCTGATATTCTGTTGTGTGCATTAGCCAGTTGGAAAGAGAAGATGGGGTTTGGAAGTGTAGCCACTGGCAAAGCACTGGTGCTTGAACATCAAAGAGTAAAAATGCTGCTCTGCCCCACACTTCCACGGCCGCACCAGCTCCAAGCATACCAGACACCGCTAACACTCTGGGGCCCTGTACACAGTGTCAGGTGCCTCCTGGTAACCTGTACTAGCAGTACAGTGAACCCATGTAAGACATTGAGCTGGAATAGCAAACTTTAATCTAGAAGAGTCAGTGCAGGAAAAAAACCCCAAACCATCTAAATATTTTCTCTGTTTAAACTGGTTTAATGACATTAACATACTTATAATGTTTTTCTGATTTAGCTAATCTGATACTATTTTACTGGATGCTAAAGTCCATATTAAACCTCACTTAAATCACTAAAGTTTTGTTTCAAGTTGAAACTGATTTTTCCTTGTATTTCACAAAAAATGTAGCTATAACAGATTCCTCCAGTGTAGGAATTTTTAATATGGAACTTTATGATGTGTAACAGTTAGAAATCAATTTAAAGTAAGATAGATTCTTAACATTCAGAAAAGCAAGAGAAGGGCATAATAACGTGTACTCATGTCCTTCTCACGTCTGTTATTCCTACTTACAACACAGGCTGCTCCAGTCCTGAGAACAAATAAAATCTTTCTGACAAGTCTATATTGCAAAAATATCCACCCAGGTATAATAGCCATTCACTTCCAGAGTGGCAGAATGCCAAAATCAAGACAATAAAACCAAAATTGTGAGCGACTTACCCCATTTAAAGGAAATGTTTTCCATCCTAGTTCCCCGAGGGCAGCTGTAGTATCAAGTAACACAACTGAAAATGGAAAAAGAAATGGTATGTTTGCAGTATTGCTTGGATTAGACATATACAACATAGTAAAGTATTAAACTGGTATGAATTTAACTAGCCATATTAGCCAGGTATATCTGCTTAAAGCTATTAAAGCAAATAAAATATTGGAGTATGAATAAAGACAGAATCTAAACATTTAGGCTTTCATGCCTCACACTTCATTATCAAATGTCTCAGAAGATACAACTCATACAAAACCTAAATCTTTTGCAGAAATCATTGCCAAATCACAATATCCTACCACTGCTTAATCATTAAAAGGTGCCTGATAAGCATGCACATTTCTGCAATCCTCTGCCTGGAAATCTAGAAAGTCTGCACGTGAACTTAAGCAGTAAAGCTAATAAAATAAAGAAAAACAGTTTCAAAAGTAAGATGTTTTAAAAATACCCATAAACTTCCCAGAAATAAAGTTATACAACATACAAATTGTGTAATTCAGAAAGAATGCAGAAAGACTAACAATTTTAGAGTTGATATTTTAGCTGGAATATCACAGTGCTGAAAGCTGCTACGTATATTTTGTATTATTTCTGCCATATTCATTTTGCTTTTTTAATATATGACATTATTGTACTGGTATACTACAAAATGTTTCTACATTATTTTAATATGTTAAATTACATTAGATTCATTTTTCTCTTCCTCTCACTAATAATGCAAAAATTATACAGAACACAGCTCATAGTGATGTTGTCTGTAAACTAAATACTTAGTACAAGATATGTTGTACCTACACGTACTACTGCCCTCTAATGGAATTGTTTAATCTGACCCTCTAATTTAAGGAACATAAATTAGGATTTAAACATAAAATTAAGTATTGTATAGGGCAGTTTATTTTAATTATCAAGTTAGTGTGTTTTGAATGCTCGGTTCCTCCTTACAGCCCGCAAATTCCAGTTCTTCTTCGGGTGGTTAAATGATGGAGAAAAACGAAGCTATTAGTTTGGAACGTGACACCACTATCCATACATTTGGGGGGGTTATGCTGTTGTGCGCTATCTTCCACCTCTTATCTGTCCAAACAATCAATGTACAGCTATCTATAATGTGTTTCTACAGAGCGGTACAGCAGCAGCAGCAGAAGCCAGGTCGTATTTTCTTTCCTTATGGAAAAGGCACATTGGCATGGAAACTGTGTGAACTCGCCAGCTTATTATAGGAAGCTTGACCTAGCATCTTCCTTTGTCTTTTGTATTAGTGACAATTAGAGTTCCTCTGTATTTGAATGTATGTTGACTTTTAACCTGAAACTGAAATAGTCTTATCAGCAAATTTACAGTCAGGTAACAAGCTCAACATTAACCAAATAAAAGTTTAATGATTTATTTGAAGAAACTAATGACATTTTAAAAAGGATACTGAACATGGGGAGTATTCTGCTCTCCACCACTTCACCAGTTTATGAAGCTTTGTGACTCATCTGAAGATAAATGAAACATTTTTTTACAAGTCTCATTTTACTTCCAAAAAATGGAATCGCTATGCCCACTGGGACTACTGTGGCCTTCTGCTTACTTACAAGGCTGTGATTTACAGCTGTCACAGTATTTTCTATTTGCATCAAGCTACCATACTCTTGTTGAAGAGTCAGAAAAGCGTCTTCCCATTTGGCCTGTGATGCAGCAGTTTCCTGTGTAAAGTTACAATGTACCGGGGATATGTCACCTCCAAAAAAATTAAGCCACTGGGTTTCTTTTTCATAGAGAAGACCAAATGCTCAACTGGCTTCTGAGAATATTTCAGTTCATCTTAAGAGGTTGTTTTCTTCTCTCTATCCCTCCTTCCCTCCCCTCTCCACCCAGCAAACATGGACTACTTGTAAATATACTTGATTTTCAGATGAGGTTATATCTTGCTATTTATCAAGTGCTATTCTGATGCTATTTTAGTTCTTTAATACAGAATTAAATACATAATCAAATGAAAAACATTATATGTTATTGCTAAACCTATGGATCTGCAGGCAGAAATTAACTGTTTCTACAAACAGCATTGGGGCCTGAAGTGCCATTTTAATTTCACAACTTGCGTGGTAGCAGCACCATGATTTAATAAACATCATCCAGGTATTCAAAACTAATACTTCCAAGGAACAAGCCCCAAAGTACAGGAAGGAAAACTAATTCATTTCTTCAGTGGAGCCTGAATTAATTAATTTCTTGCCCAAATTAATCAAGTCCTACTTGAAAGCTCAAAGCTGTATATTAAAAAAATTTAAAACTAGAATAAATTCATCACTGAAAGTATGCTGAGTTTAAATTTAGTTGAATCATGATCTAACAATATTTCTTGTATACATTTACCAAATGATCCCTACCAAATAACTGAGTTTTGTTATGCTCACCTATACCTACCAAATCTGTGAGAACCTCAAACTGGAGAATTCAAACAAACAGCTACTAACTAGAATTAGAATGCTACCACCTTCAGAGTCAGAAATTAAAATCATAAAAATTAAGAGACTGTCTTTCCAACAGTACTTGTATTACAAGACATAAAATAATTATCAATCAAAAATGTGCAAATACTGGCAGATCAACTAACCACTGTGTTTATGGCAAAGAAATACAAACCCCAGTAAAGTGGTGAAATCAACAGAGCCAGCAATACAAATGAGGACACGGATAAAGTAATAAAATCCTTGCACACTTCAGTGATTTGGAGATATCTACATGATAGACTTCAGTGTGGGACAGAGATACCCAAGCTATCTTTAAATGAGGTAATTAAGAAGCAGTCTAGCCCCAGAAGCACAGACCTGATGGCAGACAAATTTGCATTGCCAAGAAGCTTCCAACTCACAGCTCCTTGGCAGAAAATTCACTCTGCCAGAAAAGTCCAGACTAAGAGGAATGCCCACATATATACATCTGAACTACACACAGGAACGAACGCTTCTCCTCTGACTGCAGAATAGTGAAAGTTCCTAAAGAACTGGAAATTCACATGCAAAGGGACTAAAAAGAGATTGTGGACATTACAGGTATGATCCTTAAAACAAGAGAAAATCCCTTAAAAAGTTAATGGAACCAGCAAGGTATATTTAGTAACCCTTCCTTATGTTTACTTATTTATACTCCTTCATATATCATAAAAAGCCCCATTCTTCTTAAATGAGACTTCACGCAAAGTGGCCATTATGGAAAAACCATTAGCTTCCAGGATAAGCAAAAGTGTGTGTCTGGAACTACTGCAGTTAATATTTATGAAAAAAGCTATAAATAAATCGGTTGCAACTAGAGCAATGTTACTGACATTTCCGACATCCAACCTCCACCTGTAGCAGCCAGTTTTTTGAGGTGACGTAGAGTGTAAAACTTGCAGAGTGAACAAGAGTTAGGAAAAGAGTGTAGATCTGACATTACAAAGTCATGTCACGACTCAAAATGAGCTCAAGCATCCTTTAAAAAAATCTCTTTGGATAAAAAGAACTTAGATTCAGCACTTGCATATCCTTCCTTAAATAGCTGAGCTAGGGATACTGTCACTTGCCCAACAATAATAAATAGACTGCAACCTATTCTTTCAGTTAACTGCACAGTTCATACTTAGAATTCAGAAGTGCTTAGCTTTGTTTTCCAGTACATACTTTAACAGATATTACATTATTATAACTCATTATGCCATATTGAGCTCCAGTTTTCTTTTTTTTTTTTGGACATATCTTACACTGCTATTATTAGACTTTACAATTGAAATTAATCTTTTCAGAGGTTTTGCCCAGTCCTGAGGGAACTGCTTTATTTAAAATTATTATGAGCAGAGCTCTGAGGATTGACGGTGTGGAATTTTAATTCTAATTCCAAAATACCGTTCTGAAGATGAACTCTAGAATCTTGTCTTTACAACCAAGGAAAAGGCCTTCCAAACATTCACTTCACCAGTTTCTTTTCTCCTCTTCTTTCTTTACACACCTCCAGACAGTCTGACCTAACAGTTTCAAATGAGTAAAGGATTTTGGCCAACTTCATGGAATCATAGTCTGACGTCAGAATAGGCCATCAGATCACCCAGCATGACCTCCTGCTCGCCGTGGACTAACACATTTCAATTACCTCTATAGTGGGTAAGCCAAAGATTTGCAAGGAAAACAGAATGACAGACATTAATTTCTTAAGACAACACTTGTATCTCAGAGAGCTGAGAAAAATACCAGCGTGGAAAAAAAAACCCCAAGAAAAAATGCCGAGACTCAGAAGACGACAACTTGGCAAGACACAGACCGGCTTGCTCCAAACACATCCCACCCAGCTGACAACTGCTGGGCTGGCAGAGACTCGCCAGGTGCCTGTGTTGGGAGTGGGGAGCATTTGCTGCCCAGCCACTTGTATCTCAGAGAGCTGAGAAAAATACCAGCGTGGAAAAAAAAACCCCAAGAAAAAATGCCGAGACTCAGAAGACGACAACTTGGCAAGACACAGACCGGCTTGCTCCAAACACAGCCCACCCAGCTGACAACTGCTGGGCTGGCAGAGACTCGCCAGGTGCCTGTGTTGGGAGTGGGGAGCATTTGCTGCCCACTCTGGCAGCACGTTCGCCCTATTTGTCTGCTCTGTGGCTTCGCCCACAAACACACGCCATGCACTCGGATTTCCTGTGTGCAGAATCTCTGCACTGCATTGGGTAACAGATGCCTAAATAAAAGACAGAAAGTTTCGGTAGCTTCCAGAAGGGTAGGCAGTCATTACAGATGTTACCCAGAAACAGGCAAAAATGGCACAATTTTTTTTTTCTCTGAAAACTCACTTATTGACTGCAATCAGTTTGCAAGACAAACACACTGAGCTAAAGTCTCTCACTTCCAGTCCCCAAGAGAGTTGCTCTCTTCTGAAGTGTCTGCACTTTTTTTCAGGTTTTATGGTCTTTTTCATTTTTAAAAATAGGATCACCTGCAGTTTTCTGAAATCATTCCTTTTAACAATATACATTAAGATAAAGAACCCTGCCTATTTTTAGATCCTGTTTATATATCCAAGGTCACATTACCCTGTTTTTTACTGCAGCATTGCACTCATAGACAGTTATTAGTCTATCAACATCACTGTCCTTTACAGATTCGCTCTTTTTCATCATTATTTTTTCAGTTTGGGTTGCATTTTTGTTCTTGAATGTACAAAAGATCCATATATTTATATTAAAACAAAGTATTGACAATGCTGTTTGACGGAGATAAACAAACAGGATTATAGCCAGCAAAATATGTAGAGTAAACCTTTCCCTCTCTTCAGCATTTGTAAGCCTTTAGCGGCAGTGCTGTGTCTAGTTTTCAGTGCCTTATTTCAAAAAATACCTGGATCAGTTGCAAAGACACCATAGGAGCGCAACAGGAATGACGAGATCTCTAGAAAGGCTGTGCTCTGGAAGGTCTGAGGGCACTGGCATCATTCACCTTGGAGGTTAAATTAGAAGGACTATCCACTAACAATCTTCCAGTGTGTAAAAGGCTGTTTAAGGCAGAAAAGAATAATCTGTTCTCTATGTTAACAGCCAAAAAGGAAGAAGGGATTTAAATTACAGTAAAAAGAGTTTTATGTTAGACTTCAGGAAAATCCTTACTACTCCTACAGTTGTAAGAAGAAGGATAGCTGAGACTAATTGGGAAGCTGGGGAATCTCCACTATAGGAGGCTCTTAAGACACGTTAAACACTGTCAGACCTGGTTTCTACATAATCTCATGTTGCCTTGGGGCAGGGGTGGGGGGGAAGTAAATGACTTCTCGAATCCTCTCCAATGCTGTGATTTTTATAAAAATCTAGTTACCTGGTTAATGGTGCTTCCCTTTTCTTTTCAAACCAGTACTCTAACACCTAC
>NW_009260023.1:859399-876404 GCF_000687185.1 Egretta garzetta | reverse complement strand
TTCTTGAAATCCCTGAGTCCCCAAACTCATTAAATTTACCATCAGTAGCCCAGAGATCTCCTCAGCCAATTCTTGCAGGAGTCTTGGAAGAGAACTATTTATGCCAGATGGGGACTACTTCATATTCTTCAAGTTATGTGAATAAATTACTGATTTCTAATTTTCTGAATTCCTTATTTTCTGCATCTTTCTAAAAATAGTTCAATACCATTCACACAAACATTTTAATTCATAATACAATGGAGAAATACCCATTATCCTGAGTGCTGTGAGACTAGGGCTTTTATCTAACATGTTTAGCTTCTATTTTCAATTTTCTACACTTCATATTTTCTAACAGGTGTTGATTTCTACAAGTATCCTCTGTTTACCATTAATTATTACAAGCATTTATATTTCTAGTTTCTGCTTTCATGTTTCCTCTAATGTAGGCTGAGCTGTTATCATGTCCTGGTTTTGGCTGGGACAGAGTTAATTTTCTTCCTAGTAGCTGGCACAGTGCTGTGGTTTGGATTTAGGATGAGAATGTTGCTTACACCCTGATGGTTTAGTTGTTGCTGAGCAGGGCTTACACCAGCCAAGGGCTTCTCAGCTTCCCCTGCGCTGCTGGGTGCACAAGAAGCTGGGAGGGGGCACAACTGGCACAGCTGACCCCCACTGGCCAAAGGGCTATTCCAGACCATAGGACATCATGCCCAGTATAGAAACTGGGAGGAGTTAGCCAGGGGGCAGCAATTGCTGCCCAGGGATGGGATGGGCATCAGTCAGCAGGTGGTAAGCAATTGCATTGTGCACCACTTGTTTTGTATATTCAATAATAACAACAACAACAACAACAACAATAATAATAATTTATTGTTATTATAATATTTTAATATTATTATTATTTTCTATTCCTCTGCTGTCCTATTAAACTGTCTTTATCTCAACCCCTGGGTTTTACCTTTTTTTCTTCTGATACTCTCCCCCATCCCACTGGGGAGGCGGGGAGGGTGAGAGAGTGGCTGTGTGGTACTTAGTTGCTAGCTGAGGTTAAACCACAACATATCCAAAACTGGCCTTTTTTAATTGATGAATGATTTCTCAATCAAGAATTTTAAAAAGGAATTTCCACTTTCACCTCTTTCGTTTTCACATTTGCACACTCACACAAACACATGATTAGAATTCTCCTCTAATGAATAAGAACTGATCAGAATAATTTTTCATGTACAAAGCCCAACATCTCATTCATGATAAAATCACCTTCTCAGTCCTAAGAATTTTGCAACATAATTAGACTGGGTGCAATCTTTTTTATGTTGGCTAACTGCCTGTCTTTAACTTGGTGGTGTTTTACTCCCAGTTACATGAGGTCTCCAGCGAGCATCTTCAAAAACTAATTCTCCCACAGCATCATTTTACTTTCCACAGGTGCAAAAGGAATAACTTATGCTATCTTCTAATTTGATTCAGTTATCTGTTTCAGTCTTACTGTTCCCTACTACTACCCAGATAGACATAATTTCAAAACCTGTGGCTCTGAGCTAACAAGATTAAAACAAACAGTGGTTCTTTTGCATAAAATGCCACTACCTGTCTTTTTCATTCAACCTTTTTTCCTGGAGAATTTTATTACCTATTTCTTAGCAAGATCATTTTTTAAATAAAATTAAAATTTATGTTCTTTTCTATACCATTTCATGCTTTCCTACACTTTCATAGTGCTCCTGCTACTTCAGAGCAATTATCCATCCCATACCTTACGTGCAAACATGCACATTCTCCTCAGAGTGAAAGGCTGCTATAATCCTACTGCTCCATCTCTCACCGGAATATAAACCAAAATTTTCATACCAAAAGCTTCAGTTTTACATTATCCTTTTTCACATTGCCTTTCTTCCATTCTCACTTGAAAAACCAACAGGAATCCCTTTATTCTCATGTTGTATTATTACTAGCATTGCCAACCACTGCAGACCCCTCAGTTACATCAGAGTAACCTCACTGGATTAAGTGTTAAATAGAAAAAGTGAGATGAACCTCTGATTTATTCTCCTCTTGTGCTTTTTTGGTGGAAGACTTTATTGAATTTGGATTATGGGATGCATATTTTTATGCAACTGTACCATGTAAGTAAGTAAGATAAGTAAACCAAATGCTGTACTTTGTTCTTGCTACCTAAAATTATAAGATACCACACTGAGATATTTATGTAATTTTTTTAAAATGAAAGGGCATTTTTACTTCCTTCCTAATGCCACTTTATTGTAAAATAAGCAATTGCAATACTTTAAACCCCTATCAAAATGCCCTGATAAGCAATTATTATGATTTACAATTTATAACCTGTACACAGCCCATTGAACACACCTCATACCTCTACTTTAAAGAACATGATTGATACTTACTTTTTTTAGTTTTAGGATGAGGAAATACTTGAAATATTGGACAAATTTAAATATCTATTTTATAGAGTTGGAGCTTAAGACATACCTAGATAAAAAACCTGAAGTGGACAGACTTATTTTCAGGCAACAAGAATCCTTGCACCCAAAAGAAAGAATAGTACAATTTTATGTTCTGGGTTTTTTTTCCATTATTTTTGTAGCCTGTTTTTAATAGCATTAAAATTACTTAGAATAGTGCTAAAATACTTCTTAATAAAAAAACCCCAAACAAACCAACAAACAAACAAAGTAGAAACAACTGATAATTCTGAAAATCGGTCAATTATGCCTAGATGCTTTTGTTTAAATGAAGGTTTTTTCTGTTTAGACATCATGTAACAGGCAGAGTTCACTCCTGAAGTAGTCTCAGTACAATTAACATAGAGACTATTTGACCAACTGTTAGCCTTTACAATTATTTAAGCCAAGGTATGAAATCTTGGTAGCAGCTTTCCGTACAAAGCATCTTGTGAAACTTATTTCTCTGGTGTATAAAAAAGAATCATCAAGTGAATGAAGGAAAAAGAAATGACCTTTACTGCTGTTTTACAACTGAACTGAGAAAAGAATCCCTTCATGACAACCTCCAAGAGGAGCTCCTTGTTGTGGGGTATAACCAGAGATTCATAATACCTCCACATGGATGCAACCATCCATGCTTTAATGGTTTTTCTGCACATGCATATATGAACACTCTGATGGTGAACGTCTCTCTAAGGCAACTTATGAAAGACAGAAGTCTTTATATGGCTATTCTACTGGGATAGCACATTGACTTTTTTTTCTCAATATCAAAGTGCTGCCTTATCACACAACTTTAATCCCTGAACAAATATTCCAAAGAAAGAGGAGAAATTAAACAATTTATCAGTCACAGGCATGTAACACCAGTCAGTAAAAGATATGTCCTTTCCCAGTCAGGCAGGTTTCATGTTTCATTTCATGAATACCAAGCAGAGCCTTGGGAATCATCCCAATACATTCAGTGGCACCAAACGAACCAAGCATGTAGAAAATATCGGTCAGTGCAGAAATACATGACAATTTCTGCACTGAAATCTTTCTGGGATAACGGTTACAATCCCAAATTGTACACAGTTAGATCTTAACTATGTATTGTGCCACTTTGCAAGTCGTTTTGCCCTAAGACAACTGTAAACTTTACGTATTTTGAGGTCTAACATAAGTGCTTCCTTCTTCAAGGTGAGTCTTATTCATAAGCATGAGAAAAAAATAAAATTACTGAGGTGAAAAGCAAGCATATTCAGATCTAAATAAATGGCTTTACCTCAGAAACAGATGAACTCCCAAGTTTTGCTTGGGTAACTGTGGACTGGAGAATGAATAGGTAATATCTTACCTCTCCTAGCCTATAACGCAGATTTTTCCTCTTAGAAGAGTGTCAAAGTGATTTCAAAGTGATTTAGTTGAACACTGCACTTCCAAACAGGGGAGTAAAACAGGAGGAGGTTCTCAAATCCACAGATCAGCCAGAAGGGGTGAATTCCTACATTTGTAATCCATCAGAGGGGCTGAGCACTGCAATGTCAGCCCTGCAGGACAGACAGCAAACACAGAACTGAAGAATAAGTCCTGGTAGGTGGAAGCAGACTGCTCTACTTTAATGCACTCCTCACAAAGAACAAGGTGGGGGAAAAGGGGGGTTCGGTACCAGGGAAACAGTGTGTTCTTAACCATTGACTCAGCTTTCTTTTCTAAAATATCCCTTTTCAGCAGGGAATCCTGTTGAAATGAAGTGAGATAAATTAGTTCTGTTCACAGGCCCAGAAAATAACACCAGAGCTGGTTTATGTCACATAGCTGTATTATTTTTCTAAGCTTTTGGTTTCACATGTGAGATAATTGGAGGTTGTGCTGGTTTTGGCTGGGACAGATTTAATTTTCCTCACAGTAGCTGGTATGGGGCTGTGTTTTGGATTTGTGCTGGAAGCAGTGTTGATAACACAGGGATGTTTTCGTTGTTGCTGAGCAGGGCTTGCACAGAGTCAAGGCCTTTTCTGCCTCTCACCCCACTCCACCAGTGACGGGGCTGGAGGGGCACAAGAAGCTGGGAGGGGGCACAGCCACGACAGCTGACCCCACTGACCCAAGGGATATCCCACACCATATGACGTCATGCTCAGTATAGAAACCGGGGGAAGAAGAATGAAGGGGGGGACATTCAGAGTGATGGCATTTGTCTTCCCAAGTCACCGTTACACATGATGGAGCCCTGCTTTCCTGGAGATGGCTGAGCACCTGCCTGCCCATGGGAAGCAGGGAATAAACACCTTGTGTTGATTTGCTTGCACACACGGCTTTTGCTTCCCCTATTAAACTGTCTTTATCTCAACTCACGAGTTTTCTTTTACCCTCCTGATTCTCTCCCCCATCCCGCCCAGGGGAGTGAGCAAGTGGCTAGGTGGGGCTTAGTTACCGGCTGTGGTTAAATCATGACAGAGGTCAAGAGCTAACCCTGATAAAAATAGGAGTCACAAAATTACGATACAAGTCTAGCTGCCCTATGTAATAATTTTCATTCTGACTTGAAAAAGCTAATTGTTATTCAATTCACCATCATGTTCATGTCAACAGTAGATTATTGGGCAGATTTTTCTAAATGAACATGAATACCTGACAGTTTTGTCAGCTCTGTTTATTAACCTGAGTATATCTTCATTAGGGAAATTAGAAACAAGTGAAATTCAGACAAATGGATTTATCTTTCCTTGCACTGGTAAAGTACAAATGACTTGTGTGTTGAAACCAATCCTATTAGATTGGGTCTTGGTTTTGTCGAGTCATGATGCTAGATTTAATATTCTCCACTTTGCTGTTAACCTTTTCTATTCTGCATTCTTACAAGCGTTTGCTTTTATGTCTTCTATTATACTACTTTTTGAGTGGTGATAAAATGAACAAAAAGCTTATGTGACAACAATTCATAATTGAAAAAACAACACAAAAGCTGTTGGAAAAGTATAATAAGACCTATACATAACTGTCAGTCAGACTAATTACCAAGTTAATCATTCTATAGCTATTGCTCCTATACTCTCCATTTCTTAGGATGTCCTTTTCAAGGTGGGTAGAAACTTCCCGAAGGAGTTCATGGGGATAAACCCACACCCGTTCTTTCTTGCACTGCACTGATCCAAAGAGCTAACCTCTCTGTTAGTAAAGTATGAAATGGTATTGCAAGAGTTTGTTGCCTTTGCCCCACACATTACCTGGGAAGGTTGAGAAGAGGTACATTCAACCAGAATCAATACAGACTTTTTCCACAACAGTCCCTTTAAAGAAAGAAGTTTTGAAGAGGACATCCGACAAAGTGACAAATGGGAACTGGGAAGGCAGATGGCCACTGCTTACTCAAGTAGTTACTTAATAACCATAATGAAAAATTAGCTGTTTGGTGACTCTGAGAACAGAATAGACAGATGTTAGGAGAAGTACAAAGGCTGAAGCAACTAAAGAGAGTTTGTGCTTGACTGGCAGCACGGCCCCATGAAGAGCTGTTCAAGAATCTCTAGCTCAAGAACTGTGGGTTCTTGAAGTGTTCTCGCAGATGCAGAGCTGCAAAGCACACTGCTTCAGAGAGGCTGAGAGCAAGAATCAGGAGTCTGAAACTCTCACATACAGGCAAATCAGACGTGGGAACAACAGTCGGTGAAGTTCCAGGCATGAAATATGAAGGCACAGACCTTCCTTCAGCGGTGATACAGACCCATGCATCAAAGCCAAAGTCTCTTTACTTCTCTCTCTACCACTTTTTAGTTCAGCGTAACTTAACTTTAGGTAGCTAAATAAGAATTTACCTACTTTCAGGCCATATTTTTACATCATAAAATGAAATGGGGTCATTCCTATTTTGCAAGCAGAAAAGCTACAATACAGAAAGCAAAGTATTCATATAGCCCATGAATGGCAAATCTTGACTACCCTGCTTTCCCAAGCTAGCAATAATGCTAACAATGCTTTCCAGAGGGTGGAAAAGCATCGCTGTTCAATCCCCATCTGTTGTGTTCACAGAATCACAGAATCGCAAGGGTTGGAAGGGACCTCGGGAGATCATCTAGTCCAACCCCCCTGCTGACATACCACCCAAAATTTATCCACGAGTCATATAAATGAGCCTCTAGAATTGATAGGGCATTATTATTATTATTATCCATTACATATCTATGCCAATGCCATATAAGCAGGATGAAGTTAGTATTTCATACTCAAAAAAAGGACATACTCCCTGATCTCCCTAATGAAAGCAAGTGACATACAAAGAATAGGGGAGGGCTATCAAGCCCACATTTGTATTTTTTCTGCTTGTTAAAGGTGATGTGGTTAGCAATTATTTTAGCTGCCAGCAGCTAAGGCAAGTCACAAGCCACGAGCTAGAGCCACAAGCTGTGGGCGTATCAAAGCAGAAGCAATCATGACTTTCAAAGGTGTCAAAGCTCTCAAGCAAACTGATCACTTTTTCTCCTTTTATTCCTGAAGTGGCATCTCATTTGCTTGGTAAGTTATCTACTTTACAAGTGAAGTACTTAATATAGTTGGCCTTACTACTGTAGTCTGGAATTGACCATGATGTACAGAAAAAAGAGTTTAGCAGAACCCGTATGAAAAAAACCTTCCAGGAAGGAACACGAAGGCAACTCATAAAACATGAGGTTAACATTTGGCTATATTAAATGTTTTCCTTTTTTTACTGCAGAACCTCAAAAATATACCAAAGTAAATGCAACTTATTAGAAAGAAGAGTTGCTCCACTCATGACAAATATTCCCAGAGATACCCAAGGTTTATATTCATGATGATAAAATGCTTCTTATCTCCTTTGATTAAATATCCACACAGCCAGTCAGTTTAATGTTTTTCAGCTTTGTAATTCTCTCTTTCACTGAGTCAGTCTGTCACTTCTTCCACTAGCTCTTCATTTATAATTTATGGTGTCAAGCACCAAGCTTTCACAGCATGAACATTTTACAGGTGCTAGGTCAGGCTGTCAAACTAAAGTACATGCTAATAATTGGTAGCTTTGAAAGCCTTGGTCTCTTTACCTACAGTGGAACATCAGCATGAAGGCTCAATTGTTTTTACAAAATAATCAGCTTTCCAATACTTTTAACATTATCAACAAATAAATATACAACATCCTGTCATTTACTTGACAGGAAATAAGTTTTGTCTATCTAACAAAAGATCAAATTGCTTTAAAAGATTGGACAGCACAGAGTATTCACCTCTACTATATACAGACTTTGAGCTTTGAATGATATACTTTTAATGCACATACATGGAGATTAAAATTTCAAAGATAACTGAAGAGCATAAAATAGATCTGAGAATGCCATCATTCATGTAGAAAACCCTAATGCGTGGTCTGCTGAATAACTGGTCTCATATTCAACAGTATATAGTTACCCATGTTTTTTCTTCTGTGACTATATGATAATCTAATTGGAGAAAACAAACTTTTTTTTCCAATTCCATATCATGAAGAGAAAGTAAAAAGACTGCTTTTCCATATTATTTTAGGATTTGTTTCAAATTTTCTAGAGTGCAAGAGGTCAGTTGGATATGACGCAGGGAACATTTTTCAATATATCTCTTCTTAGTCCACAGCTCTTTAAACGCCAGCAGAAGTAAAAAATTGTTGGAGCCTAACAGCATAGTACTAATATTTGTTTTAAAAAAATTAAACCAAAAAGACTCCTTACTGAAACAGTGTAAAGTGAAAACAATCAGTTCTAATATGACTGAAAATAGTCTTTTTGGTAACCAGGGCTTGTTATGTGTAACACACAGGAGGATGGAAAGCATTTGTGAGACTTCCACTGACATGAAATGAACACATCTTGGGCACAATGATTTGGCAGGTATAGGATTGCACCACTACTGCTGGAAATGCAGTAGCGCTCAGTGACTGCCTTAGTTCAAAGCACCACTTTGAAGGGCTACTTGAGACTTAAGTGCCTGTTACACAATCCAGTGATGCAAGAGGAATGTCAGTGAGGAGCGCTGGAGCGCTGCCAAGGGACTTTGAAGGCAATGCCAAATATAGACTATATAATACTACATCCACACTGTTACTGCAGAATATCTGAACCTTTATATTTGAATGAGTATTGCAAAGGTAATGTTTGAATTAAAATTGGTGTTTTACCATTTTCGTTCAAAACTTTTTTTTCTTCTTTTGTCATTCTGTCTGAAATGTTTGAGCCCAGAAAATGTGAGAAGGGGACAAATACCACCATGACTGTGGAGATGAATTACTCTATTAAAAGAAAAATAGGGAATACTTTAAAAATTATTCTTTGTTCCCATCTAAAGACTACAATATAGTGAAAATGCTCAGTTTGTCTGGGAAGGCTATTCAGTATATGATAGAATTATAGAAACATAGTATGGTTTGGGCTGGAAGGGACATCTGTAGATCATCTAGTCCAACCCACCTGCCATGGGCAGGGATATCTTGCTTGAAGCCCCATCCAACCTGGCCTTGAACATTGCCAGTGATGGGGCATCCATAACTTCTCTGGGCAACTTCTTCCAGTGTCTCACCACCCTCATCATAAAGAATTTATTTCTTATGTCCAGTCTAAACCTATCCTCTTTCAGTTTAAAACCATTGCCCCTTGTCCTGTCACTACAGGTCCTGGTAAAAAGTCTTTCTCCATCTTTCCTATAGGCCCCCTTTAGGTACTGAAAGGCTGCAATACGGTCTCCCTGGAGCCTTCTCTTCTCCAGGCTGAACCCAAACTCTCTCAACCTTTCTCTATAGGAGAGGTCTTCCAGCCTTCTGATAATCTTTGTGGCCCTCCTCTGGACCTGCTCCAACAGGTCCATGTCTTTCTTGTGCTGAAGACCCCACCCTGGATGCAGTACTCCAAGTGGGTTCTCATCAGAGCAGAGTAGAGGGAGAGAATCACCTCCCTTGACATGCTGGCCACGCTGCTTTTGATGCAGCCCAGGATATGATTGGCTTTATGGGCTGCGAGCGCATGTTGCCAGCTCATGTCATTTTTTTATTCACCAGTATCCCCAAGTCCTTCTCTGTGGGGCTGCTCTCAATCCATTCATCCCCTAGTCTGTATTGATATCGTGGATTGTCCCGAGCCAGGTGCAGGACTTTGCGCTTGGCCTTGCTGAATTTCCTGAGGTTCACAACTATCTACATATCTATGTATCCAGTATGTGTGTGTATATATATGTATATATGTGTGTATATATATATATATGATCTAGTGTGAAATAGTTTTTACTGACACAACAAAGACTAAGCCTGAAAAATTACTACTGCCCCGTACCTCTTCCCAAGAAAGGTTTTATACATAAATACTTTGAAAAGCATATGAAGAATGCACTTTATGTTCCTCCTTTAGAAAACTCTGTAGTTCATACAGACCCCCTCCTTTAAAGCCCCAATATATGCAGTTCCATAGAATCTTTTGTTTTCACCTTTCATTGAAGATTTTAACGGATGTAATTAAAGCAGAGAAAACTAGGTTGCAGAGCGACCTACAGGAAGTACCAAGTTTTTAAGTTCTGCTAATGAAGCCTTCCAAAACTGCATGTTTTGCCATTTTAATTTTCTCTAAAAGAAATACACTATAGCATGATTACAGAGCAGAGAATGAATTGAGTGGGTGGACTAGAGCAGTCAAATAATTTTGCAAGACCATAATGTGAATTGATGGGACTAAAAGGAAATGCAGTCTTATGGAAGTAGTGGTAGAGCTTCAGAGGGGCCAAAGGTTGATTGAGGAATCTGAGGGAGAAATGGCTAGCCTGAAGACAAACATTTGTATGGCAAGACTTTGTGGAAAGAAAGAAAGAAAGAAAAAAAAATATGTTACTTTAAACAGCAAAAAAATCACAACGAGAGACAGAAGTAGAGTTGTAGAAAAACGTGGATTGGAGACTGTCACACATTCAGGAAAGGTATTGAAAAGCGGTTATGGAATGGTGGGCTGTATGGGAAGATGACAGACACTGACGGTTAAAAAGAAACATGTTTACTATTCTTTGCACATCAGGAATGACGTACAAGTTGGAAAGAGGAGGCAGCTAACAGGTTAATCCCAAATATATCATAAGTAACTGATTTTACTAAAATTCTCTATCACAGTCTTTCAAAATATGGCAATTTACAGGACATACTAAAACTAAGACAACTGAAGCTGTCTTCCTTTCCTATTTCAGACTGCATGACAGAAGCCTGTCTGCAAGAAACAAGGTTTCATTTTCAGTAATGATAGAGTTATTCTGGAGTAAACAGTATCCTCAGTAGAGTTAGCATACGTTAACTGGAGACTGCTGAATCTAAGAATAGTTTCAGGCCAAACATTTTTCTTTACTTGTATGTACTTTTTTCTCTACCTATAAAAAGGATTAGTGAGATTATAATGAGAATTAAATAAGGAATGAGATAGAATCAGTGTTAAAAGGAAATATTTTAGGATTAAAAATTAAGTATACAATTGCATCCCTAGTTAAGAAAGCAACAATAAAGGGAGGTAATAAATTTGTATTCAATTTTAGATATTACCCATTTCATAAACCCACATTGATCTAAGGCTTCTTTTCTTGCAAGAGCTAGCTACCACCATACCTGAGTGATTTGAAATACTGTGTTTGTTACTCTTACTTTCCCACCTGTTCAAAATCATTCTCAGACTATGAATATAATCCTATCTCATGGCAGGTTTCTCTACCCTCTACATGAATGCAATCAATTACTGTTTAACGTTGTTTCCCACCAACAATAATGAATGCCTTGATCAGAATCTCAGTGTGCCTTTTTTGATTGTCCACAGTCCCTTCATTTCCAGTGCTTGGTCTCAATCAGAACAAGTGATTTAAATCTCATACTTAATTTAAAACAGATGAAGGGGGAATTTAAGATGCTTCATTCGTGTAAATGCCAAATTTATAACAATGAATATTATCTTTTATATTGCTATACAGCTTAATTTATTTCATCTAACAGCAATAAAACAGAGTAAGTACTGAGCGATCCTAATAGCCAAGCAGAATCAAATTATGGAATAAAAAGCTGACATCTGAATTATAATGCATTAAGGTAAAATTACAGCTGAATTTGAAGATAATTTCATTCAATTTGACTTTGAGAATGCAGTATTTTTTCAGCCTTATTTCAGTATTATACACACTGAAAAGTGTTTTGAATCTACAAAATTGTGAAATATGATTTGGTTTTATAGTTAAGATACCATTAAATTACTGTTTGTGTGGCAACACCATATTGGTAGTGAAGATTCTAGCTTATCATGTACATTTTGTTGTACAAATGTCAGAAATAAATCTGGGTTAGGAAACTGAAACAAGTTGTAAAAGTTTTTATGTGCTTTAAATAGAGAGCAGAAGAGGTGAGGAAGTGAATAAAAGGCATGCTTTTGAGACATACAGTATTTAACTGTGAGATTCTTCAAAGGCTAGTCATGACACTGATCTTATGTAATATTTAAGTAGTGTCCTTGGCCAAAGTACGTTTGTTCTAAAGAGATTTTTTCATGGGAAAGTTGGGAGGCATTGTCAACACAACCAAAGGCTGGAACACTATGAGGGGGGCTATGGGGAGCGAAGGAATGATTCTTCATTTCTGGGATAGTAAATAAGAGAGGTCATTAAATACAAATCATAAGACAATGCAAAAGGAGCTAAGGATAATTTCTTTTATTAAGTGGGAGCCAAACAGGTGTGCATGGATTCTTTGATGACAAGCCAACCAAGGACCAACCAAACAATGTGGGAATGAAGGAGACAAATGCCATCAGAGAAAGTGTAAGGTATTTCTAATAAAAATACTACTGTTGCACAAAGTACCAGAAAAATCTCACCAGCAAAACTGCACATGGTTCTGGCCACCTTTGTTCAATAAAGAACGAATTAAAACAGCAAGAAGAACAGGCAAAGGCAACTGCAACTGTCACAGTGATGAGGTATCTCTTGAATGAGAGGTGAAAACAGCACGCCAAAACCCAAAAGAAGAAATACAACTCCAACTACAATAGTGTAGCTGGATAAAAATTGAGAATGGACAAGTGTTCTTAAGCTTTGGGATGACACCAGACTAAGAATTAATGAATAACCACCGTAAATGCTGCATAAATGCAGCTTATAAATGCATTTTAATTTCATAGCACTGAAGTTCAGAACAACCTTCCAATGGAGGGGGGGTGGGGGTGGTAATAAGGGAACATCACCTAACTAGATATAAGATGAAAATTAATCACTTTTTTATACAGCATCGTAAGAGGCATTTGCTTGTGGTAACAGAGCTCTTTCCCAATCCTGTGTTCCAGTTACAGTTAACTGAGCCACTCAATGCGGTGTAAACAGTCTTAGCATATACCACTGATGCAAATACTATTTTTTCTGTCAAGAACAATTTAAAAAAACTTTCAATGCCAGTAATGTTACAGTAAAATAACTTCCTCACCTTAAAGGAAATTAAGCCACTTGCTGAATGATAAACTGACTCTTCCATGCTTATTTCCTTTACTGTCTTCAAGGCCAATGGCAACTTCTCCCCTCCAACTGATTTCCTTTTGGAACACAGTAACAAGTACTTAAATAATTTTTGATCCCTTTTCACAGAACTACAATATAGATCTTTCTGAACTACTGTATTTATCTTTAACGTAAGTCTCCAAAGGACATAACCCACATTATGGACTAATAGCCTGTAAAACTGAATTTTATGAACTGTAGCAGTTTTGAGCAATAAAAATGGAATCAGTGGACTCAAGTTGATGGCATTTCTTCCCTACCCTACACAGGAATGAATTTATTTTTTATATTTTTTAAAATAATGTACTTTTAAAAAACATTAGAACCTGCTTGGAATCTACAAATGTGTATGCTTACATGTAGAAATGAAATATTACTGAACAAATTATTTTCTTTTCCTTCAAAACTAAACCACAAGTTTTTTAAGTTAGAACATTCATGTAAGAAAGAATCAGAACTTGATTTTTAGTCTTCTCTTCCGTCTTCTTATTTTGTTCTCCTCTCATAAAAAATGTACTACTCCATCTTATTATATGAAAAAAGGATAGCCCACTGCTGTTTTAGGAGCTTTAGTCATAAATTCTATCACTTTACTGCAATGAAAATCATGCTTATGTTCCTTACAGCTGCATAAATATGTTTACCTCTGCTCAAAGAATACTACCTCCATGAGGCTCACCAACACAAATCTTATTTTATTTATAAAGCATTTCATATCGAGACTATTCCTTTATTTTTTTTCGTAGCTTTCTCTTACTTCAAAACAGATCAAAAGCCTTTTAACATATGTTTCATGCAGTAAAGGCCCCAAACCCCAAACTTGCATAGTAATTTTTTTGTACGTGCTCAATAACTGTGAAGTCAACCTGAGCGCTAGTGGCTGGCAGCTCAAATAATCAGGTCATTTGGACAACATATTCATTGAATTTGGTGTAATCACATCTCATTTGGACATAAGAACATTGGATATCAGAAAAGAAAGAATCCCTTAGGTCAGAGTCAAGCATCCACAAACACAGTTAAAAGTTTAAATACGTTAGTGTAAAAGAATGAACAGTTCTTCAATCACTTTTTGCACAGTTTGAATATCAACTCACTAACTTTTTCCTTTCATAAACACATTATAAAAACAGACGATCCTTAACTAAACAGATACTTAACTGAAGGGTATTACAAAGAACCTGTCAATAGCAGGACTTTTTTTTTTCTTAAGGTAAGAGTCCTTATGAACCTAGTAGGTAAAGTATAACACATGCTACAGTGAAGGAAAAAATCTGCAACACAAATTGTGTATATGAGCAAGATACACAAACCTGTCACCTGCAAAAAGGTTTCTCCTTATACAGCACATCAGAACACTTCGCTTAACCCCAGTGTTTATTTCAACTATTTTTTAGTGTTTCAAAGTCAAAATAAAATTCCTACAACAGAAAGGGGAAAAAAAAAAAACCAAACCAAGAAGCTTCTGCTTAACAGCAATAACAAACAGACAATTCTGCTCTGCTGTCTTTCTCTTCCATTCCCAGCCTTGGATATTGCTTTGATACACTTCAATATTGGTATAATTCACAGTCCATACCAATGTAAATGTCTCAGTTCTATAACGCAGCAACTCCAGTTCCACCCGTTCCCTTTATGCCTTTTATATAAACCAAACATTGCACCTTTGAATTACAATGTATTCTTAATTTTATTTAGATAACTGAGTGCAGTTCCAGATGACACTTCAGCCCCTTTGTTTGGCAATGGACATATAAAATGTTATTTTTCTGCTGTGAAAAAAATTTTCTACTTGGGGCATTTTTTCATTCATTCCTACTTCTGGAATTTCAGGTTAATTAATGGGAACTTCCAACTTCATTGGATGAGTCCCTTACATAAATGAAATAATCTGATTCTGCAAACACTGACATACATAGTTATTAAACTCACTGGGAGCTGATAAGGAGGCTGTACAGAACACTGAAGTAAATTATCCACTAACAGAGCACATTGTCAACTCCTGCTCCAAGGTACATGTACAAGTGAAGAAGATTCTTAGGCCAGATATCTCAAAAGGGTTCTCAAAATTACTTTTTTCTCAAAAGGCCACATTTCACTTTTATTCAAATAACATGGAAATAATACTGACAGCTAAGGAGAGAAAACAAAGAAAATGAGCAGAATCTATATTCATGCAACCAAGTCCCAAGTCATGATTTAGTCATTTTCTGAAAACCTAGCAGCTGTAGTGGGCTATTACCCAAAAACCTTGGTTTTTTATCTCTGGCTAGATGGAAAAGTTTGAAACCATCTACCACATTTTGCAAGACAAAAGAAATAAAAAGAACTCTACTTCAGGCTCTACCTCACAACATTTGGAAGTTTGGGTTTATTAAAACCTACTGGTATGTGCATTTGTCATCTATCACCAACCTTGGCTTGGCATCATTATAATATACTGGATGTTTTAAAATTCCCATTCTCTGTGGTGTGCCTTGCAATGCCTTCTTCAGTCACAGTTGATCTAGAAGCCATTGTGTTTCTCTGGGGCATTGCCTTATAGCAATAAAACAAATGCCTAGCATGTATATTCATTACGTGATTATTATCTCTCTAGCTTTGGTCTTGGTTTTCTGCTCTGATACCCAAATGGTCCAGCTGCCCTTTCCTACACCTCCCTTTAAGAAAGTCACCATGCCTTTCATTGACACACCAGCTTGTTTCTCTTGAATCTGCACACTTTAATAGCACGTAGTACAATTATGTCCTAACAGATTCCTCTTGAAATGATCCTACTGAATACGTCATAGTGCAGAAATATCTGGGAGAACACTGATTATTCATAGCTTCATTTTCACCAATGCAGATTTTGATGCTGAACCAATTTATCAATTCAAAATGGCGCACCTCCACATATGCCAGTCCACACACAAGGATGAAAAGAACAAAATGGATAAAAAATACAAACACACTATTATTTGTTTTTTAAAATATCATTACAGAGTTGCCATTCAAAGAAAAAGGTTTAACCCACACACATTTCTAATCAACTTTCTTCCTCCATAGATGTTCTCCTCTTGTCCAGGTCCTTTAACTAATTGCAATGGAAAGCTTAGAATTCAATACAGATACAGTTGGGGCTAGGAAGAGACAAGTCTGAGTGAAACAGAAACATACATAGCTAAAATTCAGACTGCTTAGTGACGTGTTTTACTGATTCACAGAATGGTTGAGGTTGGAAGGGATCTTTGGAGGTCATCTTGTCCAATCCTCCCTGATCAACCAGGGCCACCTGGAGTAGGTTGCCCAGGACCGTATCTAGACAGCTTCTGAATATCTCCAATGTGAGACATTCCAAAACCTCCCTGGGCAACCTGTACCAATGCTCAGGCACCCTCACAGTGTGGTGTTCTCAAAACCCAGAACCACCACAGTGTGGTTGAGAAACACCACAGTGTAGTGTTCCTCAAAACACAAAAAAAGTGCTTCCTGATGTTCAGATGGCACCTCCTGTGTTTCAGTCTGTGACCATTGCCTCTGCTTCTGTCACTGGGCACTGGCCTGGCTCTGTCTTCTTTGCACCCTCCCTTCAGGTATTTACACTGATAAGATCCCTCCCAAGCCTTCTCTTCTCTAGGCTAAACAGTCCCAGCTCTCTCAGCCTTTTCTCATAGGAGAGATGCTCCAGTCTCTTAATCACTTTCATGGCCCTTTGCTGCACTCTCTCCAGGTCCCTGTCTCTCCTATACTGAGGAGCCCAAAACTGTACACAGTTCTCCAGGTGTGGTCTCGCTAATGCTGAGTAGATGGGAAGGATCACCTCCCTCAACCTGCTGGCAATAGTTTGCCTAATGCAGCCCAGGATACCATTTGCCTTGGTGTCCTCACCCAGGTTCTTTTCTGCCAGCTGCTTTCCAGCTGGGTGCTCCCTAGCATATACTGGTGCATGGGGTTGTTCCTCCCCAGATGGAGGACTTGGCACTTCCCTTTGTTGAACTTGATGAGGTTCCTGTCAGCCCATTTCTCCAGCCTCTCAAGGTTCCTGTGGATGGCAGCCC
>NW_009260023.1:851064-858799 GCF_000687185.1 Egretta garzetta | reverse complement strand
GCCTGGCTCTGTCTTCTTTGCACCCTCCCTTCAGGTATTTACACTGATAAGATCCCTCCCAAGCCTTCTCTTCTCTAGGCTAAACAGTCCCAGCTCTCTCAGCCTTTTCTCATAGGAGAGATGCTCCAGTCTCTTAATCACTTTCATGGCCCTTTGCTGCACTCTCTCCAGGTCCCTGTCTCTCCTATACTGAGGAGCCCAAAACTGTACACAGTTCTCCAGGTGTGGTCTCGCTAATGCTGAGTAGATGGGAAGGATCACCTCCCTCAACCTGCTGGCAATAGTTTGCCTAATGCAGCCCAGGATACCATTTGCCTTGGTGTCCTCACCCAGGTTCTTTTCTGCCAGCTGCTTTCCAGCTGGGTGTTCCCTAGCATATACTGGTGCATGGGGTTGTTCCTCCCCAGATGGAGGACTTGGCACTTCCCTTTGTTGAACTTGATGAGGTTCCTGTCAGCCCATTTCTCCAGCCTCTCAAGGTTCCTGTGGATGGCAGCACGACCCTCTGGCATATCAGCCACTCCTCTCAGTTTTATGTCATCAGCAAACTTGCCGAGGGTGCACTCTGCTGACAAGGAAGTGCTCCCCTCAAACTACTAAAGTGGCACTTAAATCAAAAATACAAAAAAGTTCAGATACCAAAGAATCTTCAGTTCTTGAGCAGTAATAATAACACACAGCTATTTTCCAAATTATTATTTGTAAAAGAAAAAAGTATTTATTGGAATTGAAAGGCAGAGAGGTAGGGTTAACCAACCTCTTGGGACTTTCAGCCACTTTTAGTTATGAACTGGAAAAGGCTTAAATTTTTGCAAAGGCCAATTGGGTGAAAAGATCAATTTGGTAATCCCATTGAGGGAGGTAAAAGTACTGTTCTGCATTAAAAACTGAGTAGGAGGCAAAATGAAATAGGAATAAACAGCTATATATTGTTGATAAAAACTACACAGCAAGATGAAACAATTGCTTTAGGTTATGATCACTGGTTGATATATTTATTAAATGGAAAGGAAGTAACTAAAGACCATGATCCTCACTCTCTTCTCCCTTAAAAAGAATGCAAGTCAAGTACAACTATGCTTAAATTGCAGTGGAGTAAAACAAGAGTACAGAGGAAGGTAGGACAGAAAATCAGTTCATAAATTATGTTGGACTCATCTAAACATTCAAGCAATTCAGAATTTCATATAACAAAAAGAAAAAATTAAACAAATTAGGTTCCACATAAGACAAACTAGATTATAAAACATTCAGCCCTCCAGGCTAAAGCCTGAACAATCAGATGAGCTATATGGTAATTTGTTCATTAACCTTTACAATGTATGTACCGTGATCCACCTGAACCAAGAATGGAGGTACAAATGCAAATCAGGAAGAAGAATTACTCGTGTCAGTAAATTTTAACATTATCTATGTGCAGTTCTAAATGTCAACATCTAATCAAGCCTAATCTATTATTGATTTTCTTTTTTGTTTTCAATGTATCCATCTGTGGCACCAATTTCAATCAGCTTTTATTTCTTGAGGCACACCTCTCAAGTATAAAATACATCTATCAGACTATAGCTATTAAAAATAATTTCCTAATTTGCTCTAATATGATGGAAACCCACTAATGCTAAGGCTTCAGGACATTACTTAAAATCAAAACTACTTGATACAATATTAGTAAGGAAAATTATTATTAGTAAAGTGAATAGGCTAAGCATTACTGGAACTTTTGATGTACTATAGCAACAACAGGTATGCCATGAGAAAGAAACAAAATGGGAAACTAGCTACAAGTGCGACCTCCATTCTAACTATTGTTATGGCTAATGTTACTCAACTCTCTCATCTTACAACATAGTTTTTTGCCTTTTCAATATTGTACAAACTAAAATATTCTATGTCAAACCCTATTTTTGAACTGGACTTCTGAAAGAAAAAAAAAAAGCAATCAAATAAAACTTCTCAAACAATTCCAAGAGCGAAAAAAGGGAAAATATGTTTTGCCGGTTTATGTAAAGAACACTAGCATATCTGTGATTTGAAGTATCTTTGCAGATATTCACTGATATCCTTTGCTGTAAGTTTATATTTACCAAGCTGAACATGTTTGCTATAGCAATTTGAAATTTTGGCACTGGCAAAGCTTATCTACACTTAGTGCATTCCATCGTTAACAGGCTCTATGTATCAATTTGACTGTGCTGATACTGTTGCCACAGAGCAACTAAACGTACTCCATACTAAGATTGCGAGGCTGCACAAGATGGTCCTTTCATTGTATCTTCTGGCTTCCAAGTCAACAAGTACAGAAGGCTTTCATCTGTATTCTCTCATCTCATTCAGAGCTCAGTGTGGAAGGACAAGGAAGACAAACATCCCAAATCAAATGCAGCAAAGTGAGGAATGGAACCATGGAAAACAAAAACCAAAACAAAACTAGTAAATTGCGGGCACTGATGGACAGAAGCCATCCAGAGGAAGAATAAGGTTTAGAAAGGTAAAAAGAGGAAAGAAAGGAAAGGACAATTGAAGTGATTAAAAGAGCGACAGAATGGGAGGTCATGACCATTAGAGCTCTTATGCAACCTAAAGAGAACAGCCCTGGTGTGTTACGTGAAAATGAGCTTATTTTACTTGCAAGTTTCAAAATTCCTTTGCTTCTTAACATAATCTACCGGCAAGGTGCATGCTTTCATCTCTGTCTAATGCTTATGACATGGAAGATGGCATCTCTCTTGCCTTAAGTAATTCAGATCATTTAATAGAGGATTACACTGTCAATCTAAATAAACCAACATCCTATGTGAATGATATGTGAAGAGGGAGAGAAAAATGAAGTTTTTTAAAATATAAAAATTGCAGTAGTAAAGGAAATTTTATATTAACTACATTTTTATACTAATGGGATTAGCAAGTCCCACACTTAGAAGTTAGGAAAAGCCAGGACTGAAGTAGTCACTATGGCTCACAGTCAAAGAGAGCTGGTTCCCACAACTGTGGGAGTCAAACAGCTCCACGGGCCAGCTGGCCAAGGCTTCTGCTGCAAGACTGACGCCTTGACTTCAGGAAGGCTGTTAAGAGACCAGGTACACAAAATGGCAAGAAAGTTTCCGAACTTTAATTTGTGTGCTACAGATCTACTTCATCTGCATTCAACATTTTGACAAACTGAGTTTTGATATATCATGGATTTTTTAAATAGGAACAAAATGTTCCTAGTAGAGAACAAGTTATGTACAGGAAGAAAAAAATAGCAATGAGCTTAGCTGAAGACAATACTGAAAATCAAGGTGTAATATGTACCTCTGCCACCTACCTCTGAACACATGAAAACTAATTCTTTGGAATATGCAGCGGGTGTCACAAACTGGTCACCTAAGCTAAAAGCTTTGGACTTTAACCCTTCTCCTTAGTTCAGTGGCTATAAAAACATAGAAGGGCTTACTCAAAAGAATACTGTGAAAAACAATAGTTTTGAAGAGATTCAACACTGAAAGAATAACTCTGCAGGCAGCCTAATGTTTGCACAGAGCCATGTATTAAACAACGGCAACAAGAAATTCCAACTGCTAGCATTCGTTTCTTTACACTAGACAAGATGCCCTTTAGATAGCCTATAGAAAAATGGAGTATATGATAACATAACAATATTAATCTGCATCAAGAGGAACCATTAACATGACATGGAATACCATCTGATTTCCTGGTTGACTTTTACAATCCCATATTTCTTCAGAAGCAGTTTTTATACAATACCACTCTGTAGTAGACCTTTTTTCTTTGTGCAGTGTACACAATCGTTCCTCTTTCTTTGAATAAAACACATCTTTATCACTTCCAATAAACACCATTTTACAAAGACAAATCCTTACCCTTAGCATGAGATGTTTCTCTATATTTCTTCAAGAAGCAAAATAAGCTAATTCCTTCTGAAATTTTTGGTCTGGAAATCTGTAATTTAATGACTTTTTTTTCAGATACCAAAATCACAGGGTAAACATTACTACTGTTGTCTCAGCAGCAACGGAGTTTGGGTTTCCGTTACATCTGATGGCAGTCTTAGCGCGAGTTTGGCTGAGAAGCTCATGTGTGCCACACCTCTCATCATGTTTCTTCATTCCTAAATGCTAACAGTATTCATATTTACCTAAATGAAATGTTCCTCTAAGAAATAAAGTCCACAAAACTGAATGATTAAATCTAACATAACCCTTTGAGTGGGTGTTCCTGCTGTATCATTCTGGCACATGTTTAGCAACTTCAGCAACACAAACAAAAGCAATCTAACAGAGACAAAGGTTATACATTTCCCTTACTTTCCCCTTCAAAGATCTTCAGCAGCCAGACACAACAGAGTATGAAGGACTATGCAATTTTATATGGTCCCACGAAGTGCTGGATTCAAACCACATTTTGAAATATGAATCCCTCATACAAATGCTTTTCATGAAAACAATTCCCAGCCACAAAGAATGGAAGCATTACAGAAGAAATGGCTAGGTATCCTTTCATATTTTTTAATACATCCACAATATATTTGAACAATTTAATTCTAAATTTTAGCAGAAACTTTCCAACAGAATTTGATTTTAAACCAGCAGCTGGAACCCACTGGGAAAACTGGCCTGGGAAATTTCAGAAAGATAATCACTTTCACAAAGATTAAAATGCTGTACATTATTTTACGGAATGCTTTCTAATTCATTCTTTTATTCCTTTATTTTAAGCTAAGAAGCAACCAGCAGCCAGAGAATACAAATTACAGCAGCAAGTGCACTCTAACCAAGGGTCCTCAGCCAAGACAAATCACTCATTACATGCATCAATGATACTGTTTGCTACATGTGACTTTTCCCCTTTTGTTCTAGGTGCAGAAGCCATTAAATGGATTGAGACGGTACAGCTCCAAGTAAATACACCTTTTACTATGTCCTCATTCTGTGTGTGTACCTTCACAGCGGTTTGTTACAGGTGGTGCCTACTGCCCACCTTTCTTTTTGCATAAAAGTGACACAGCACTGATTTTATTCTAAGCTAAAACCTGTATAATTTCAAAAAAACTGCTGGCATGAAGGAATGCTGTATTACAAATTCAGTAACATATCTGTCTATTAAAATGTTTGCTCTGGATTGCTATGCTTATGTTGGTGCTTCTTACATAAGTATTGTCTATGCTGCACTGACCTACAAGGAGCTGCTGCACATCTAGCCCTCATTAATCTGGTATTACTCTTTTTGGAGAACCTGTCAGCAAACATAGACACCTTCAAAGACCGTCTGGAATGCACAACTTAAAACATCTAAAACCTCTTCTCTTAAGAGGAAAAAATCTCTATCAGCTTCTTACAAATCTACCTAAACACAAACCAAGAACTTCTATTGAAATAAAGAGTATCATACCTTTAAATTCTTGTTTCTTCCTAGAGACTTTAAATAGAATCTTAAAGCATGAACACATACAACACAGGGGACAGTGGAAGAGGGTAAAAGGGAAAGCAGGTGAAAGGAGAGAAGAAGAAAGACCTTTTCCGTGTTTCTCATGCTGGGACTGTTTTGTACCAGCTGGTGTAAGGAAGAGAGAGTTGCAGATAGAGGCCAGTCCTGGTCATACATCTTCCCCTACAGCAGTATCCTGGAGAGTGGGGGGTGTCTCTTTTGCACCAGCCCCTCTCAAAACCCATATTTTCCAGGAGAGTATTTCAAGCAACATTAACACCACAGTTAAGGAAATGTTAAGGGTCATGAAGCTGGTGACCAAGTGAATGAAGCATGGCTTTCTCTGGTGGGTAATACAAACAAAATCAGGATTTAATCTTTCCTCAAAATTTCAGTTTGTCTCCTTTGCACGGAGATAAAAATCAGAAACACAGCAACACAGAACTCTGAAACAAGGTGTGGGGTTTGGCAGAGAAATGGGCGGGGGGGGGGTAACGCCGCTTGAAACCTTTGGGATCATTTAACAGACTTTATAATAACCTATTTCTTACAGATTTTCAGAGAACAGGAAAAGGATTCAAATCTAAAGTTCTTTATTTTGATTCATCTTGTTTCAAGTCTGTTTGACGTTCATACAGTTTGTTCTACATTGTGTTATTTCATTATCATTTTTTAATATTGGAATGTTTCTAGGGTTTTGACTGTTGTTAAACGTGAATTTCACCTTTTTATATTTAGAGACAAAATACATTTTAAATCCTCAGATTATTCTACAGAAAGGAAATTTTATTTTCAATCTAGATATAATTTCCTCATAAAATAAATGGTGTTAAATTTTAAAAAACTGACCATACTGGACCATCAAAAGAAATGTCAGTCAAGAATATCACAGCATTTTTTAATCTAGTTTTAGTTTAAAGATCAAAATACCCTTACTTTCTCTAAATACCCATAATAATTATTGGGGCTTTATGCATTTAGAATGTGAATAGATTCATTAAACAAAGTAATAGTATCTTCTGGCATAGAGGTTGAGGCATACTATGACATACTGTAAAATAACTGTTTAAAGAGCAGAAAACTATTTGTACAGTGTCATCAACTGGGGGGGAAAAAAACCCACGCATTGTTTGGGTTGTGTTTTTTTATTATCAATAATAATATTAGCATCAAAAAAACCCTTCACTGATTAAAATTAATACATCTCTAATTATTATATTATCACCATTATCAAGGTATCCAGCATCTTTATGGTTTTTTATAGGATGATAGAATTTAGTCCAAAATTTTCCTACTGATTAAGAAAAACTTCAGGGATTTTTGGTTTGGGTTTTATTGGGATGGGCTTGGGTTGTTGTTTTTTAATATAATGGATTAGCAAGCTTCAGATGTTCATATAAAACATGCAGTTGATTTAAAGCCAAGATTGGTCTCTGAGCTGTGCTTTGTAATACATTAATATTAGCACTTACATTACAAATGGATGCTGGATTAATTGAAGTGACTTCTCTTTAATGCCTACCTATTTTGAACAGACTTTTTCTTAGACATGGGAATGATCAATAGCTTACCTACACAAAAAAAAAAAAAAGGTAGTGCAAGTTGGATAATGAAAGCAGCCTCAGGACTAGTATAAGGATTGCTGGAATAAGTAGTAGACTGGAAGACTAACTAAAGGGATTACAAGAGAAATGACCCAGCTGAAGATAATTTCACTGTTAAATTTTTCCGCCTTTTGTATGGTCTGCAAATATTCTGGCATCATTACAACAGAAGACGCAGTGATGATTACTTTGAGGAATAAGTACAGAACTGTTTACACATGCATTTTAAAAGCCCTAAAAACAAATTAGAAAAAATAGATAGATAGATCAATCGATTTTTAACAGGTCATATAAACCTATTCCAAGTAGGAAAAAACAAACATTACTAGAAAAATTCTGAATTTTATGCAAGTTGCCAAGACAGAAGTTCACAAAACCAAAACTGATAGGGAAGTGGCACTCAACAATTAGAAAGCAATCTAAGAGAAAGGTCTAGCAATCATTTTCTCATAATCTTGAGTAAGTTGATGTATAGACCAGAAAGAAATCCTGAAAACAACTTCTTGTTTTCATCATGTAAGAGAAAGCTTCTTTTCAGTAGTAATTCTCAGTTCCAACACCTTATCATAAAGATTGGCATATCATTTACGAGTTCGAAACGGGTTTCTGAGGTTGTATTGTTTACAACAGATAGTTTTCTGTAGAACTCTCTTGCATGATAACGTGGTTCCCAGAGGTCAGGATAGATTTTGGCCAGTTTCTTT
>NW_009260023.1:845895-851052 GCF_000687185.1 Egretta garzetta | reverse complement strand
TCCATTCTATTTACCATTCTCTGCCTCTGTCACAGAGTTCAGCATGTTAACAGGCAAAACAAACAAAAGGCCAGCCTCTTCTTTGTGTCAATGTCAAGTTAGAGAAATCCAGTGGTCCTAATGGAAACTTTCCATCTTACACAAAGCTGGAATAAGAATATATCCTACCACAGCTATGCTATATTGGGATATAAGAACACTAAAATGCTTCTCATATTGCACATGCATATCAGTTTCTAAATATCGCTAATCGGTTAAAAGCGATTTTAAACCTGTTAGGCTTTTCATTTGAAAAAAAAAATTAGCCAACAAACTGGATATTAACTTACACTTTATCTTGCTGACAAACAATTTACTGAACTTTTAGACTTCTCTAAAATTCTCAAGTGAAAAGTCTGACATCAGATAACCTAAACAAACCCTCAAGTAGAGTTCAGATTTAGTAATTAAATCTAAGAATATGTATCTGGAAACACAGAGATTTCCATAAGAAAAAACTGAATTTCCTGCATGCTTTTTCCTTCTCTCATTTGTAAACTTGCCAAGACTTGCCAAAAGAAGTGCTGTCTGGCCAAAAATTAACTGTTAAATTCATAGGAGGATAAGAGTGGTCATTCTGGATCAAGCCCAAGGTATATCTGATCCAATACTGAAGGCCAGTTTGAGAGCAGCCAGCAGCAGCAGACGCTTTGAAAAGGACCTCAGAGGAGTAGGCAGATGCGGGACAGTCGTCCCTTCTGTGCTGGTGTCAGTCTGGTTTCTAGGAACTATGCTGGCTTGTTTCCTGATGCAGGCAAGATGCTGGCTGAAACTGAAAACACTGATCTCTGAATAAATCATGAAAGATGGAAAAACCACTGCTCACTAACTGTCAACTATCCTCTTCAGTTTTTTTCCATACTTCCTTATAACATTTAGCTTAAAATTTTACTTGCCTCCTTTCTCAACAAGGCCAAGTTGTACACTTTTGGAAACACTTTAGTTCCTCTGTGGTGTTTTCACACCCTCAAATTATGTGAGAACAACTGTACTGACTTGGTTTTAAACTATATCTGCTTAAGCTATGCATCTTTTAATATTTCCACATCATTCATTCTCATTTGTCCAAAACAAATTAGTAAAATATCCAAACAGCACTCAATACTGCCAAATATACCACCAGGAATCTATCACAAAACATTAATTGCAAATCTGTTCACCTCATACTTATGGTATACAAATCGAGGCTTTTGGATAGTAAGTCACTTCATGCATATCTACAACTGCAGAGGTTCCAAAGTTTTCATTAGCACTCAAGTCTATATGGATGTGAGACACATGGGTAAAAATCTTTTAAAAAATTTCTTAATAGCTTGAAACTAAACTATGGTTTTGCTCATGACTTTATCTACACACTTAAAAGGGAATGACGCATTTTACTGCAATGGTTTTGTTTAATTTTCTCATTTTTCCACAATGATGTAAATGACCACAAAAAATACTAGCTGGACAACTGAACAGCAGAATCCACCAAGATGAGCGCAATACAGGCAGCAGCACAGCCTTCTTCACAGCACCTTAAGCCCTCAAGAGTAAGAGATAGCCTCTAGCAGTAAAACATCAGTCTCATTCAGAGAGAAGTTCAGTCTCTACAGACACTTAGTCCTTGGTCTCCTTACTGCTACAGGAAATTTCTGAGTGCTGTATTCACACAGAGTGCTTATGTGTGATGGATTGCACTTATGTAAAAATAAATACGTGAACAAAATAAGCCAACTTCTTTGAACTGATGAATAACCCAAGGTCATTAGTAATCTGTCTGAGATTTTAATACCAGAATCAAAAAGCTTTATTATCTACTTTGAGCTACCCAATTTACAGCAAGTGTAATCACTGTGAAAATAAAGGCTATATGAATTTTGGAACTGACATTTGACATTATTTCTTACCTCAATTTTTTTGTGTAAGAGGAAGAAAATGAATGCAGATGCCTTTTAGAAGGAAGCATAAAAAGACCAATCTTGCATAACCTGACAAGGTGTATCAATACCTGGTAACCAAAAAAGCAACAACTTCCTTTTGCCATTCACTGATAGACATTACACATTATAAACTCCACAAGTTCTATAGTTTACTTCAGAAATTAATTAGCTGGTGACACATAATGGCAGATACAGTCTGAAAGAAGCCAGGGTACAAAAATTCTTTTTGGTTTACATATACATGGAAATATAAGTGTGTGCATGTTTAGCGCAGCATACCGTTGAACTGTTACCTGATGCAACCTTTATCTTAAAAGCTCATATATGTTTTGCACAAGGAGGTTCACAGCTCAGATGCTATTATCTGTATTTTTAGGTTGAGAGTAATTGCCCAATACATTGTATTCTGGCAACCAAACAACAAACCTACAACACAGGCTGAAATCTTGCATAATAATGCCGCTTGTTCATAACTGGATGTCACGGACAACTAATGAAAATTTAGATGAACATGCAAGCACTCACCCTACACCATTCATTGAGGCTTATGTTTCAAGCAGTTCTGATTCAGACTGCAGTGGTACATCGTTCCTATGCAGCTCCATGGCCTTGCCTACCTACAGGGTTTTTCTTAGCAGTAAAAACTAGCCCTTGGCATGGTCATAATTTGGTTTTGGCTTTACCACTCCATTAAGATGAATGAGTAAGTTCACTTCCCTGTCAATAGTATTGTTTGTGTCTGCCTTGCTACAGATACTGTAAGATACCACACATTGATTTACTGGGTAAAGAATGTTAACCTGAGTCTTGGAGATATATATATATATATATATCTCCATATATATATATTGGATATATATATATATATTTAAAACCCGTATCTTTCTTTTTGTTTGAGGAAAACAAACAAAAATATTAATCCCAACATAGCAATAACAATAACTTGTAAGACTGGAGCATATTAATTCTCTGAAAATCCCTCTTTAGTAACAGGAAATAAACCATTAAGAATGAAGTGGAAGGGCTGTCTGTTTACCGAGTCGGGTTAATAAACTCATTCCCCTTCCATCTTTTTCCCCAAACAATCAAGAAACCCAAACAAAACATTCCTTTGCAACTTAGTATTAATGCTGGTATGTTTGTAAATACAAAATAGAAGACCAAATATATCAGACAGTAAAGCCAAGCTAAGGTATAATTATTATAATTATTGGTGAAAACCCAACAGCAATTATTGTAAACAAGTTTCCAAGATGTACATTCTGAAAATATCACCTTATGAAAATTTAAGAGGTTTTTTTTTTCTCTGTTAACTGCACAAGATTTCAAAAAACTCTTCAGAGCTGGGATTCCAAATGTTAGTAGCTGGTATTTTAAACTTACACATTGAAGTGTTTACACAGTGGGCAACTTCTTCATTGTACTCATTTTCTTTCATCCAATTCCTGGATTTAGAGATTGTCATAATTAAAACTAGACTCTTTTGCTAGCATTTAATTAAACAGGTGGGTTGTGTGTTTTGAAGCACCTGTATTAATTCAGTAAATTTTCAGTTCACATGTGTTTTGTTGAGTCATACTTATTATTTGACTTCTCTGGTACAATGACAGTACCAAAGATAAGAGGTCGCTTGCTTTATTGGAAGTTTTGAAACAAGGTACAGAAAGAAAAGTTACTCAGAAGTTGGGTAATTCTTCATTACTCTGTGCAGCCAACGCCTCACTACCTGAACTTGTTGGGAAAAGTTACGTCAACATCAAAAAAACCACTTCATCCTTGACAGACTTTTCTTTGGGCTAAAATGTTTTGGTAACTATTTTCCCCATTTTTCACCTACTTTTTAAAACACTATTTAATATTACTGATTTAATCCCAGGAACATCAAATACTAGTTTAGAAACCTAATCTAACTTGCATTACTTAATAAAAATTCTTTACCTTTGATGCATATAGTGTATCTTGGTTATTCTATAACACACACAAATAGATTTTTTTAAACTGCATTCATGTGTCTTGTTAGGCCTTGCGGTAATGTAGCAGATGTTAGCATGCAGTAATGAGAGTGACACAAAAGGAAAACTCTATTGTGCTACCATGAAAATCTGATGTCTTCTAAGACATGAGTCAGAGCAAAATCTAATACAGCATTGATATGACTGCATGTTATACAATTACAAACTGAAATTATTCATCACGGTTAGTGTAGAAGAGGTAAAGGAATAATACTAAACTTGGAATGTCCCTGCCATAACTGGCCCTGACTGCTCCGGGTATTTGTGGCTGTACTATCATGTTTTCCTATTTTCTAGACATTTTATTCTCTCCTCTTATGGTTACCCATATAGATACAATGAACACTGAAAATGGACTGTAACAGAGAAGTGTGAAAATATAGGAACTATATATTTGATAGCACTCCACGACCAAAACCAGTTTGTTTTCTCTGATCATTACTTTCCACCACAGCCATTTTCGGCGCTCCTTTCAATAACAGCAGGTAAAATAATTTCTGTCAGAAGCAACATTGAGAGCTACCCTTCCGTTCCCATCTTTTCACTCATGACACACTGAAATCCCACAACATGAAAGCTAAATTGTACAAAAATATTATCAAAAGTAGGTAAGTCTCTCCTAATTTAGGAATAGATGCATCCTACATCCTCCACAACTTGAGCAGAGAGATGTACATTAAACAAACAGTTAAGGAAATGCTCTGCTTTACCCAGATGTTCGATAACGTATAACAAGATGTTTCACAATCAGTGATGGGATTTTTTTCGGTTCTTCCGAACAAAACCTGGTATCCTCTGGATGTGCTGTGCATTTTTATTTTTATTTTTCTAAATAGGATGCTTCCCTTCTTAATCTAGAGGCATTTTTCTTAAAAGCACACGTTACAACCTAAAGAATTAAACTCGTGTCTTCAGTAAGACCTGATGAGCATGCACCCGTGACAAAGACTTGAAATGGGATTTTTTTCGGACAATCAGACGGCAGCACGTACAAATCAGGTGTTAAGGACAGTCAGGCACCTTTGAACAGTTCGCTGACAAGCAGCGATTTCTCTTAACACGGGGCGAGCTCTCTCAAACCCGTTCGGAAGACGCTCTGCGTTCGGCAGGACTAAACCTTAAAAACCACATTTCAAGTAAAAAGATGCTGCCGCTCCACCTCACCGGGAGGTAACTTTCGGTTC
>NW_009260023.1:843450-844140 GCF_000687185.1 Egretta garzetta | reverse complement strand
GGACAGGCCGGGGGGCAGCGGGTGCAGAATTCTTCTTCCCAGCTGGTGCTGAGCACTGAGATTTCCAGCCAGGCACCGCCGCCGGATGGGCTTTCACCTCCTTGCTCCTCATTAGATTCCCTTCTTCACGGTTTTGGGTGTTCGTTAGTGGGTAAACAGCTATTGACGGACTCTTTATCAGTTGGAAAAATTGCCGGGCCTTTGTTTTGGAAATTATTCTTTCAGCGCGGAAGACGCTGTTTGCGCTCCGCACCCCGGCTCCTGATTACCCTCAGTTCCTTTTGTCTAGTCCTTGAATAGATGTTTTCCGGCCAGAATCCGAAACCATCTGCAGATTGAGGTGATTAAGCCCCCCGTGCGCTTCCTCTGGCTGCTTTTTGTCCCCATCCGAAATGTTGGGGCTCGGCACATGAAGTGGCTGGCCTTTTTTTTTTTTTTTTTTTTTTAAACCTCGCGAATTTTTATTTTTGGGTTTTAAGAAAAACCGCAAAAAAAAAAAAAAAAAAAAAAAAAAAACAAAACCATGGGAAGATACTCCTATCTGTATTTCTGCATATGAGTTCCTAAAATCAGGTGTCCAAATCCAGGCATAGGAGAAAAAAAGCTGTCTGATTCCCAGGGCTTCTGAGTGTCCATAAATCCCATTGAAGTCGATGGGTAATGCAGCTACAAGATGCTGCACCTGAGAGC
>NW_009260023.1:832443-843420 GCF_000687185.1 Egretta garzetta | reverse complement strand
TGCTGAGGTGCCTAAATAGATGTTCAAAGAAGCTGCATGTGGAAACAGTTACTTTGTAATGCAAGAATAAGGAATATTTTAAAAAATATTAATTTAAGTGGTATTTTCAAAGGTTCAACGAGCAAAGCAAACACAAATATCTATCTGGGGTTCTTTTAGAGGGATCTTCTCAGATTAGAGCAGGCCTACGATAGTGCAATATTTCCCATATTTAGCTGTATTAATGATGTGCTATAAGGAAATGAACCGTTATTCAAAAAGAAGGTTAACAGAAAAAGCTTCAGGAACCATTTAGAAATAGTGAAATAGTCATTAGAATTTTGCCTTTGTTTCATGGGGGAAGTAAAAGGAGAAAGTCCAATTTTTAGAATTTGGACGTTGGACTAGATGACCTTTAGAGGTCTCCTCCAACCCAAACTATTCCATGTTTCTATGTGTCACAATATCATTCTGTCTTGGAATTAATGCGGTCAAAAGGAAAGTAGTGCTGAAATTACAAGGTTAGCTTTTCGGGGTAATGGGTGAGAATTCAGATTTCTCTTCTGCTCCAATTCTTGGCTCAGTAGTAAGACACTTCCCAGCCAGGCTGCCTGAAGAACTTAGTGCAGGATGTCGTATGTAAGGATCCCCCAAATTAAGATGAGTCATTTGGGCCCCACACATTATCAATAACACTGCTTGTCTGCAACCTCTGAAGAAAGACTTTTCCTGTGTTAATGCAAAAGGGCAATTTGCACAGTGGAAGTAAACTGAGATTCCTTCCCTCACGTCTGCTGTTGCATGATACAGAATTTGGATTTTTATAATCAGCTTTCCTCATGCAGTTCTAGTAACTCACATGTGTATATATGTTTGTATGTGTGCATGCACTCTCCATATACTTATGTGCACTCGTGCATCTCTATGTGCGTGCACATCAGGTGGACACGCTGCACATTATGCGTCCGTCCTTGCCATTAGTGAAGCCAAATTAGACCTCTTCAAGGAGCTTAGGAGGTCTGGCTTACCACTTCTTTTGCTTTTACGCATCATGCCAGACTATAGCTGAATACAAGAAGGAGGCAGTGAAAGATGTGACAGGAGCACAGACAAAATCTTTTTCTGTTTCCTCCCACATGCAAAGCACAGCTTTGCCTCCTGGTAGCCTTGAGCTCCAGAAGCCACAGGGAACTGTTAGGTAGCAAAACAGCTAAAAGTGATGGCATTTTCTCTAAAGTGTCCCTTCACCAACTTTTAACTGGCTACAGAATTCCTGGGGAAACAACTTGAAAAAACACCATTCATTCATCTACACACAGATTAAATTTTGATAACCTTATGTATTATCATGAATTCCAAATTAAATCTTAACCACCATCCTTTCAGATGTATGCAAACATGCTAAACGTAACCGAGGAAAGCTAAAATATTAAATATAAAAAAGTAGAGTCCTTCTTGTATACTTGGTTTTTTTTCTGAAGTTTAAAGCCACTTAGTATTGTAAACAGTGCAGCAATAATTTTTTTATGGGATAATAAGGTAAGAGAAAGAAGAGGAGCCACAGTTTGAGTACCTTCATACTCATTTTTTTGGAGTATGTTTTTGTAGAAGCAAGGAAACCCATATATTCCCATTCTTAAAACAAGCCGGAATTTGGTCTGTCCTGGAAACAGAAAAATACCCGTTCTATTTTTATTGTTATTTTCTTAAATAAAGGGATCATCTTTCTGTTAAAAACAAACAAACAAACAAACAAACAAGGAAATATAGCATAGACATAGAATTACACACAATAGGCTGTCCTTCCTTCTTTGGGTCGTTACCTAGACATAATTTACCTTCAATGTGCCACAATCGTGTTAATTATAATAAAACTGTGACTTCCTGTAGAAAAAGAAAAGCCATTCCTTTTTTATTGACATTCCCCATAACAAAACATGTGTGTTAGTCCTCTGAACCATCATTCACAATGGCGTGTGGTTTGGTGTGATCAAAGTAAACACTTTAATTAGGACACTGACAAAGAACAGATTTACAATAAACTTAAAATACATTTTCCATGTAGTACTCAATAGGATTCATTGATGTTAAAATGACTGTAATATTTGGACCAAGACACCTGCATTTAGGATTTTTTGGAAGAGTAACACTCGCACATACTGATCTTACCTATAACATGTATACTAAGAAAAAATACAATGTAATATTGACCCCTTGAAGCCTGAGCCAATAGCTTTTTTAGTGAATAGAAGACACTGCCGATTTGGCAGTCTAACTAGAAATGAACCTTTTAGTAGTATGTTTCTTACGCAGAGTTATAAATTATACTTTCCCATAACATTGAAAGTTAATTCTGTTTTGTTATACATTATATTCTCATTTCTGTAGAATTATACACATTTTTTTTGTTTGTTTGAATGAGTGGTCCTTTTAGTTTACTAACATCTTTAATTTGTAGTGCATTTAATGACAGGCTGACACTAGATCACTACTGATACTTTTCCTTCTTCCTACCATAGTTCCCAAATATGCTTATGGTATGTGCAGCAATTCACGTGACGTTTTTTAAGTATTTGCAGATTTTGACAGTTTTCTGTGTTCAAAAACCCACACCCTACACACGTCAAGGGAAAAAATTAGAAGGTTAATATGGTCTCAGTCTTATTACCTTCCCTATTATTGATACAGAAAAAGATAATGAAAGAAAAAAGGATGACAGTCAAAAAGAAATATGTTCAAAGAAATCTGCTAGAAAGATAAGAGTACTAAAACTAGGCTGAATAGGTATTTGAATTCTGACATTAAAAATATTATTTGAATTACAGAACTAACATCAATGCTTCAGTCATGAATTCACTGTGCTGCAGAATATTTTGTTATAGGCAATGATTCCTACACATATAGGATCCAGGAAAGTCATTTGCCAAGTCGTGCCTGTCCATTATGTAAGTTATGTTACTAGATTACATTTTTCTTTTCAGTTGGCTTGTATATAGCAGGCACCTATTCTGAGCACACTAATTCTAATGCTCTGCACCGTGTAAGGCGCAATTTAATTAAGTGACAATGAACCAATTATACTGAACAATGTTTTAGGGAAATTACTGACAAAATGTGCAGTATAGTAGTTTCATCCCCATCTTGTTACACGGACAAGCTTTGAAATGCCTCAAATTATTTTTATGCTAAAACTACTGAATCACGATTATAAGATTATATGATGTACAAGATCATAAAATGTTATACATTTCTCAAAGTTTACACATTGCAGTTACAGAAGACCCTATACAACAGCCCTTTCTTCATCTCCAATATCTCCTTTTGCATTTCCATATTAATTTATAAAATAAACAAAATATCAAAATTTTAAAGGATGATGCAGGCAAGTCAGTTCCCATTTATTTCACTTGCAGTTCTTTAAATAAATTTAATTGTTTGGATTAATAAGCAAAGCAAATGATACAGTCTAAGTTTATGTTTTGCAGGAAGTTCTAGTAGTAATAGAATTGTCCTGGAAATCTTTCTATTTCACTGGTTGGCAATGAATATTTTTGATATTTAAATTTACTGAGTGGAATGTTGCTGTAGCGGGGCAAAGGAATTCCAGATAAAGGCAGCAGAATGAATTAACTCACAGATCCTGAAGGAGAAGAATGGAACACCTAGAGCACAAAAATAAATGCTGTGGCCTCATTGACAATGGAGGAGCCAAAATTTTCCTTGTGATGTTGACAGAGGTATTGTCAGAGATGTAGGTATGACTGTGGTTTAGTAGAGCATCTGAATTAAAAAACAGAGTTACATACTAATCAAACCTGGGAGTTCAAGACAGGTAAGCTTTTATATAAGGGCTTTATCCATCTCATTCAATTAACTAATTCCAGCTGAATTAATTGAAAAATGAGTTGGGTCTCAAAATGATAAAAGAATTTTATTCATGAACAAAATGGTTTGGAAAAAAGAGAAAAAACGAGAAAAAAACCCCTCTGGTTACTAGAGAGTGAACCATATTTTATCTACACTACCCAAATAGTCCCCTCTACATAACCGAGAGCAGTGAACTGGGGGCATATTTCAAGGCTGTGTCTAAACTGTTTATCTCCTGGAATTTAGAAGACTTACATTGCACTCTTAACAGCACAGAAAGCTTCTTAGGGTCTTTTCTAAGAATATTTAGAACCAATTAATGATCATAGCAAGATAGTTCCTTAGTAATTAGAAGTAATAGTCAATACAACCGTAATAGAATGTATAATGGTAATGCTATAAACATTCTGGGTCACATTAACAAGATTATATGCCCAGTTTTAATGAACTATGTTTCAAATTGCCGTTGAAATATTACTAATAAAGCTTTAAAAAAACATATTTACAGCTTTAAAAGATAGTTAAATTTAAATTCGGACCTTTTTATGAAGAAGCAAGAAGTTAAATTTCACACTGTACTCATAAAATTTGTGAAACCAAAAGTGAGGTCAAAAAGATTAATTCATCTTGTAGGTTGTGATAAAACTGGAGTTTTGCTTTTGAATGGTGTTAGCTATGGACAACTGGAGCTGTCTGTATCGAACTACTTGAGTTTTATAATACTTTAGAAAAATGGAAAAATTTTCACATCCTTTAACATATGTTGCTTCTGAAATCAAACCCTGTCGCTATATAGTATTTTACTTGAACTAATACTGAATCTACTTAAAGATTTGAATCTTCCTGATTGTTTTTCCCTTTTGAAACTGCTGCCTTGTAGATGAAAATGAGAAAACACCGAGGCTGGCTCAGTACAAATAACAATAAAGGCAAACAACCAGACTTACTATAAAGACATATCTTTTTGCCCTTATCCAACTAGAGCTTAATGCAGAAGTTGCTTCAGGCACTGGAGCAGACGTGTTTATCATTACCACAGATTAATGTTCTGTTTGAACAGTAACTCGTATTCGTGCTCGCATTGTCTTAGTAACTGGTGTGATGTGATGTGATGTATACATCACTGCACGTCAAGTTGAGCTCATCTCCTGTAAGAGAAAAGCAATTGTTCCCATGGAAAACTAGCAATAGGATGTAGTTACTATATCATACATGAGACACGGGTGGCAATTATGTCAACATAGCTGATATAATCTAAATCGCTCCCTGAACTGATGAGTCAAAATATTTTTAGTTACATGCGATGGTCCTTCATACCACCACCAAACTAATTTGGTGTGATCACTTAGCCTTAAATTCTACACAAAACATTTTAACTGTAACTAGTTTTGAAAAAGTGTTGGTACCAAACAAACTATTCCAAGTCTGAAAATGTCTGTCCTTGGCACACACTCGAACTGTCCAAACTAGGAAGTAGCTGTTCACAAGGACTTGAATAAATTTGGACCTCTCAGCCAACCTTTACTTTGCCCTTAAGACATGAAAAGGGCATCTTGGAACTCAGTCACAAATGATTAATTGAAATTTGCAAAACAGCAATATGTCATCAAGCGTATTTACTTAAAATATCCACAAAATACCTAATGCTTTTAAACACAATTAACATTTATTAGTTTCAGAAGCCCTAAAATTGCAGTTTTGCTTGGACATCATGTTGCTTTCTACCAGCAGTGACAACTCATTTGTTAGACATTTGAGGAACACATTTGGATGTTCAAAGGAATTCTGCACATAACTGTAATGAGACATGGGCTTATGCCTTCAGACCTACCATTATTTATATATGGGTATGTACGTGTATATGTGTATAAAAATATGTATGCACATACATTTTTTAGCACATATGTTAAGTTTTCCAAATATGTGACCTAACACTGCAGTTCAAATGGCTGCTCTTGATTCTGGTGATTGTGAGAAATTATCCATTTTGTGAGGACAAGTAGCCTGCATATTCTAACTGTGCATTTGGCAAATTAACAGTTAGGGATTGTTTAATTTCTAAAGATGTGATAAAATTGATAATAATTTGCAGACTGGTGTTACCTACAATACGAACATTCTCAAAGTCTAGCTACTTCCATAATTTTCATATGTGGGTTTCCCAGATTTCTACATTCTTATCATTTATATAAATTATCTATTTACATTTTGAGGTGCTGGGTTGTGACATTGTTATCAGCAGACCCTTTTCAATATCTGTGGATACAGCTGCATTCTTAGAGACATGTCCCCTTCAAACTTAGTCTGATTCCCTGTATCTGTCTAAAAATAAAGCACATAAAGTGGGACTGGGCTAGACTGGACCATAAGGCAAGTTCTTAGGCTTAATGCTTTGAGTGGACAGCCATGACAACCTTGAAAATACCTACAAGATCTATGAAATTTATCTTCTATGCTATTCTTTCTCCCTTAGACAACAATGGCCTAAACTTATTAGGAAACAAAGTTAAGGTAGCAGGGTAAGGGTCCAAATGCTTTTCATGATGAATAATTAAGAGAATTGTTAAAGAATGCTGTCATGTGCCTTATTTATAAAACCTCAGAAATTCCATTTGTATTTTTAAAAAAATAATTTCAGTTGAAACGAAAAGGACTCAATTGTTAAAAACAAAGATTTGAGACTTCTGTCTTGTGAATAAGTATTGCAGATTCTTTACTTTGTTGGTATAAAATGAGTTTTAGTGCCTGATCCCCGCTTCATTCAGTGCACAGGATTAGTAGTGTTCAGGACTGTAAAATCAAGTGCAGGAGCAAGGTGTTACAAACACCACTTGTTGTGCGAGTTAGACTGTAGCCTTCAGGAAGACAAACTCAATTCTGTCCTGATCTTTGCTACAGCCTTTTGCTCTGACACCAAAGTCACTGAAATGAATGTTAATCGCAGGTAGCTGAACTGATCACGTAGGTGGGAGTTGTCAGTAACAGGTAAAGCAGGTAGGGACTGAAGGTCACAAAGTTTAAACACAGTCTCATCCTTTTGTCCTGACTGTGAATGACCCTCTCCCTCTCTGCCTTCCAGTAACCTTCCAGTCCAACTGCAACCCACTTTTCTTCTATGAGCATAAAGGCTTCGAATATATTTCTTAGTTGCTTGATCAGATGCAACATTAAGGAAACACGGGACATGTTACTGTTTGGAAGTAAGAAACCAAAGACCTTGCTAAGTTTTGCAAGGCCAAAGCCATCATGATTTTAACTAAAACTTTGGTAAATGAGAAAGAAATTGCTGCACATTTTCTGATTTGACTCACGCTTAGCAACTAGCCTCTGGTACAATGCGGTGTGTCAGATTGCAGTTTTGCTTCATTCCATTTCCACCAAATTAAAAGGACAGATGTGAAAGGAGACTGTAGCAGAAGGCTTGCTTAAACCTTGAATAAAAAGGAGGTGCTGCTTTCCTTTGTACTATGTTATTGTTTAGGGCTCTTCAGGCAGGTGTGACAGGTTGGGCTAAACTAGAGCAGAAATAACAAAACGAAGCTATCACGCTGCTGTTAAATCTGGCACAAATGAAGTGAGATTTATCCCATAATATCTCACTACAGACGGGGAAAACCCCAGAATTACTAAAACGGGCATTTTTTTTTAAAGGCTGGGGACTAAGAAGAAATCAATCAAGAAAATGCATATCTTGTCAAAACTCTATGGGAAAGGGTTTAAATGTCTTTTAGCAAAAGGGCGGGTAATAACTGTAGTAAAAAATGAAAGTCCAAGGTGTGTGTATGACAGAACTCCAGGGCAGGAACCCCTTGGAGGGCTTACTTTGAACTATGACGCTTCTCTGCTTACAGTGATTGTCCCTACACAGGTATCTGTTGCTTTATCTTTGCTATGAATCATTATTTCTTAAGAACTTCTGCCTGACTTTGCTGGCTAAGATCCTTTGATACCACAACTTCGGCTGGCTGCCTTTTACTAATCCTTGCAGTGTTTTCTAATAATGTGAAACAGGATTTTAACACCTACTTTCTAGATGCATGGTTGCTTCTATTCATCAGGGTTTAATTCACAGTATAATTTACTACGGTGCTGTGTAAGTTATATAAAAAACCCCACCTATGTGCATTGGCTGTTTAAAAAAGATCCCATGCAGGCTCAGAGGAACTGAGGGTAAACAAACAATTTTCTTTAAAGGCTTTGAGGAACAAATGTTGTCAACATTTTTTTCCATACATTTTATCTCCAATCCACAGCACACAACAAGACTCCTATTGGGACCATCCTGTCCACTGAAATTGGTAGAAACCGGCGGTTTTTCAGTACAGCTATACTTCTGATCTTTAAAAGATGATTTAAATTAAAACAATTACCTCATATAAAACACAGTAAGTTCCACTTCAGTTTCTGAAATCTATTCCTTTGGATCACCTTAAATACTTTGCCAGCTTTGTTAATTATTAGATAACGTAAGAATGAATGTAAATTATAATGCTCTCAAAAAAAAACCTCAAAAGCGTTTACTTAGATACTACCATAATTTTGGTGAAGAATAAGATATTTCTGTAAATACACATAACTAAATATATTTGTTCTAGTCATCAACTGCTGATGTAACGGGGGAAAACTACAATACTAAAGGGTAGGTGGTATATCTGGGAACCTAGCAACTGGATTTGTAGCTTAAATTTTACAATATTATATAGCATTATACTGTATGAATCATATCATCTTTTGATCTGTGATCTTTATTTAATTCCAGAATCTGAAAGCAATATATAATCACTAGACATAAAATGTAATAAATGGCAATTAAATAAATAAACAACTAGACATTTCAATTTAGAAATATAGCTGGTTTTAAAAAAAAAAGAGGTTTTGGAAGAGAGCAAATCTATTTGAACTGCTGATCGTGGGATAATCGGTCCATCACAACAACTTGTGCAAGCATTTGAAATATTTTGGTACAGATGCTTTCAATAATCTGAGCCTAAACTTTCAAAGCACTTTTCAAGGTGGATTGCTGGTAATTCTGAAATGGTTACTTGATGCTATATTGAAAGTAAACGGTAGGCAGAAATTAATGCTTGTTGCCCTAAGAAGTATTAAGCTAAATGGTGTTCTCATGGAGATGAGAACGATTAAATACAATAGTGTCACTGACACTGCTTTTTAAACTCTATCACTTCTAACCTAATTTGAACAAGGAGGAATATTTTCAAAATGAAGAATACAAAAACTTTAAAGTATTTTATAGTCAGAAGACAGAAAAGGGTGAGAACATGGAGTCTTTAACTTCTTAATATTTCAGAACAACCAACCTAACACATCTTACTCTAAATACTGTTATCTAAGACTGAAAGGCCAGTGATATCAACAATGTTAATTTTTCAGGGAAAAAAAATTAATCTTAAGGATGCATAGTATGAATAACATGAACACGAGTTGAACTGTTACAGGAACTATCAAATGAGTTTAAATCAATGTTGTTTTACTTGTTCAGTTGACAAATTTTAAGTGGTATACAGATAAAGAATGAGAAACAGAAGTAAGCTTTTATGGTTGTCTGTTACATACAAGATGCCACTAGAGGGACTTGTACAGCAAAGAGTAACTTACATGAGCTTCAGAAAGAATTGTGGATAAATTATTAACAAAAATAGGAATATGAATAAGAGTTGGTTATAGCTATATTTTTTAACCACACCTAAAAAGAATTCTGCCTTTCCATCTCTGTCTCTTCTTGACAGTATCCTGTTTTTTTTATAATATCGAAATCCTAAAATACAACATCAGGAACATACCTTTAAGATTATCTATATCACATAGCTAAAAATAGACTTTGCTTTGACTTACGATATGGGTAAAGTTCCTTTAAAGTTATTCTCACTCCCCTTGATTAAAATTCAATTTGTGGAATTCAAACAGTTCTTTTGTTTCTGTGCAAGTGAGGCAATGTAAAACAGTATGCATAGTTCACAGCGAAACCTCATATATATATATATATAAAAAACACACAATGAATATTCCATGAGGTGAAAGGATTGAAGAATTTTCAAAAGAATTTGAGAAGAGGTCTTTACAGTGATCTAGCTGCACCACATGAGTAAGCTGCTAAAATGGGATAAGGAATTTTCTGCCCTGTATTTATAAAATGAATACTTGAACTGCAGTAAAAACATATTTCTGTCCTTTCAGGTTTTTCTGCACTTGTTTCAGGTAGTAAAATATGCAACATTAGTTGAAGAAGAGAAACATTGTATCGCTATAAGTCAGAAATGAATTGACAGTAAAGTATGTAGCCAAACTGTCAGAAAAAAGATGTTTGTGTAACTGTCTGCTGTAAAATTCAAAGTGTGGTTAAAATACATTGATAGCTGGCTTCATATTTATTCCAGACAACGCCCTAGCTTATATTAGCAGATAGAAAATGAAGTGGGTAACAATTTAAATTCATGAGAAACACATTTCATGTGACTGTTTACTTTGACCATTGAAGGGATGTAGCCAACTCAAGTTTGACTATAATTTTAGATCTTGTAAAAGTGCACTTTTAAAAACTTTAAAATCAGTCTTCTGGAATTCCAGACACGAATGAGTTGAGATATTTAAGACAATGATAATTTTGCACTACTGAAATGTCTGGATCTAATTTAAAGCAGAAAGTACCATCACCTCTTTCTATTATCTTTCTAGTTGATGCAAACTGTGTTTATTATATCTAGAAAACTATTTTTGGCAGAAAAAGAAACACCTTTAAAACTTTCCAACTCAAATTTGAAAGTAATGTTAAATTGCAGAAAAATGCATGTTATCTAATGCCTTTAAAGAACATGTTCTTATTTTCAGACTGAATCAAATAGTAAAAACTTGATACATTTTGTGTATAGTGGGAGAGTAAGATCTTACAGTAGAGAAAATATTAGAATCAGTCTACAAAATGTAGTTAGTTTAAGAAGAACTCAGAAAACTTTAACATGTGATTCTTAAAATGGAACAAAATAGAATGTTGCTAGTTTGATTAAAAGTTTGATTTTATATAGTTGTCTCCTCATATTTTTTACAACAGTTTTATTTACATTATTTTTTGTTCATGAAATACCTAATGACATATCCATTAGTTTGGGGGGGGGG